>NC_065580.1:183299718-183530343 GCF_024542745.1 Macaca thibetana thibetana | reverse complement strand
CAGTGTTTCCAAGCTGTGTAACATAAAGAAACCTTTATCTATGTGAGATGAATAAACATAGCAAAAAGCAGATTCACAAAAAGCTTCTTTCCAGTTTTTCTCTGAGGATATTTCCTTTTTCACAATAGCCATGCATATACACCCGAATGTCCCTTTTTATCTTTTTCTCCAAAAGGGACTCCCCAATCCTATGTGAAAAGAGAGGTATAACACTGTGAGTGAAATGCACTGGTCACAAAGTACTTCCTCGGAAAGCCTCTCTCCAGTTTCTATCTGAACATATTCCCTTTTTCACCATAAAAAAGGCTTACGGTGAAAATGGAAATATCTTCAGATAGACACTAGAGAGAAGCTTTCTGAGGAGCTGCTTTGTGACGTGTGCATTGCAATCACAGATTTATACCTTTCTTCTCATAAAGGATTTGGGAATCCCTTTTGGAGAAAAAGTAACCAAGGGACATTCAGGCGTATATAGATGGCTATTGTGAAACAGGAATTACCCTCAGACAGAAACAGAAAAGAAGCTATCTGGGAAACTGCTTTGTGATAGATATGTTTATTCATCTCACATGGATAAAACTTTCTTTACATTATGCAGTTTGGAAACTCCGTCAAGGACAGAACTGCAAAGGGACATTCGGGAGCACCTTCAGGCCTATGGTGAAAATGGAAATCTCTTCATATAAGAATTGGAGAGAAGATTTCTGAGAAACTGCTTTGTGATGTGTGCATTCCACTCAGGGAGATGTACCTCTTTTCTCATAAGGCAGTGTTTCAACACTTTTCCTGTAAAACTGAAAATATGTTATTTCGTAGTGCATTGAACACTATGGTGAAAAGAGAACTCTCCTCAAATAAAACACAGAAAGAAGCGTTCCAAGAAACTGCTCTCAGATATTTGCATTCATTTCACAGAATTAAAGCTTACTCTACATTGTTCAGTTTGGAATCTTTGTCTTTGAGGAATCTGTGAAGGGTTATTAAGTGGCTCCCAGAGGTCTGTGGTGAGCAAGGAAATGTCTTCCTTTGAAAACTGGAGAGAAGGTTTCTGAGCAACTACATTGTGATGTGTGTATTCACCTCATAGAGTTAAACCATTCTTTGGATTGAGTAGTTTGAAATCACTGTTTCTGTGGAGTCTAAGGAAGGACAATTGGGAACACTCTTTAGAATATAGAGAACTAAATATCCTCAGATAAAAACAAGAAGGACAGTTTCTGTGAAACTGCTATGTATCGTTGAATTCCTCTCACTCAGTTAAGGTTCTCTTGCATTGACCAGTTTTCATACTGTTTATGTTTAGCGTGCAAAGGGATATTCGGGAGCACTTTCAGGCTTACTGTGTAAAAGGAAATTTCTTCAGATAGAAAATGGAGGGAAGCTTTCTGAGGAACTGCTTTGTGATGTGTGCATTCCACTCAGGGAGTTATACCTCTTTTCTCATAAGGCAGTGTTTGAACACTGTTCTTGTAAAACTGAAAAAGTGATATTTCGGAGTGCATTGAAGACTGTGGTGAAAAGTGAACTATCCTCAAGTAAAACCCGGAAAGAAACATTCCAAGAAACTGCTCTCTGATATATGCATTCACTTCACAGAATTAAAGCATACTCCACACTGCCCAGTTTGCAAACTCTGTCTTTGAAGAATATACGAAGAGATATTAAGTGGCATCCAGGAGGCCTGTGGTGAGCAAGGAAATGTCTTCCCATTAAAATGGAGAGAAGCTTTCTGAGCAACTGCTTTGTGATGTGTGTATATATCTCATAGAGTTAAACCATTCTTTGGATGGAGCAGTTTGAAATCACTATTTCTGTGGTATCTCAGGAAGGACCTTTGGGACCGCTTTTTGGAATATGGAGAAAGAAATATCCTTAGATGAAAACCAGAAGGAAGCTTTCTGTGAAACCGCTGTGTGTCGTGTGAATTCCTTCCACTCAGTTAAGCTTCCCTTTTCATTGAAGAGTTTTCTAACACTCTTTATGTTTAGCGTGTGAAGTGATATTCAGAAGCGCTTTGAGTCTTACACTGAGAAAGGAAATATGTTCAGATAGAAACTGGAGAGAAGCTTTCCGAGGAACTGCTTTGTGATGTGTGCATGTCACCCACAGTATTGTACCTCTCTTCTCATACAGCATTGGGGAAACCCTTTAGGAGAATAAGGTACCAAGGGATATCTGGGAGCTATTTGATGCCTATGGTGAAAAGGGAAAGAGTATCAGATAAAAACTGGAAAGAAGCTTTCTATGAAACTGCTCTGTGATATGTGTATTCATCTCACATAGATAAAGCTTTCTTTACATTATGAAGCTTGCAAACTGTCATGGACGGATCCGTGAAATGACATTCAGGAGAACATTATGGACTATGGTGAAAAAGGTAATATATTCAGATAAAAAATGGAAAGAAGCTTTCTGACAGTCTGCTTATTGCTATGTTTATTCATCTCACATAGATAAAGCTTTCTTTATATTACAGAGCTTGGAAACTCCATCATGGACGGAACCATGAATGGACATTCAGGAGCACATTCAGGCCAATGGTGAAAAAGGAAATATCTTCAGAAATAATCCTGAGAAACTGCTTTGTGATGTATGCATTCCACTCATGGTGTTATAACTCCTTTCTCATAAGGCAGTGTTTGAACACTGTTCCTGTAAAACCAAAAATGTTATATTTTCTAGTGCATTGAAAACCATGGGGAAAAGTGAACTGTCCTCAAATAAAACCCAGAAAGAAACGTCCCAAGAAACTGCTGTCTGATATTTGCATTCACTTCACGGAGTTAACGCTTACTCTACATGGTCCAGTTTGGAAACACTGTGTTTGAAGAATGTGCGAAGTTGTATTAAGTGGCACCTGGAGGCCTGTTGTGAGCAAGGAAATGTCTTCCGTTGAAAACTGGAGGGAACCTTTCTGAGAAACTACCTTGTGACGTGTGTATTCATCTCATAGAGTTAAATCATTCTTTGGATTGAGCAGTTTGAAATCACTGTTCCTGTGGGATCTGAGGAAGGACATTTGGGAACACTCTTTAGAATATGGAGAAAGAAATATCTTCTGATAAAAACCAGAAGGAAGCTTTCTGTGAAACTGCTATGTGTCGTGTGAATTCCTCTCGCTCATTTAAGCTTCTCTTTCCATTAAGCACTTATTTGAAGAGAGTTCTCTTTTCTCCATAGTCTTCAATGCGCTCCAAAATATCATTTTTTTAGTTTTACAGGAACAGTGTTGAAACACTGCCTTATGAGAAAAGAGGTAAAACTCGCTGAATGGAATGCACACATCACAAAGTAGTTTCTCAGAAAGCTTCTCTCCAGTTTTTATCTAAAGATACTTCCTTTTTCACCATTGGCCTGAATGTGCTCCAGAATGTCCCTTCATGAATTTGTCCATGACGACGTTTCAAAACTGCATAATAGAAGGAAAGTTTTACCTATGTGAGATGAATAAACATATCTATCACAAAGCAGTTTCACAGAAAGCTTCTTTTCAGTTTTTGTCAGGATATTTCCTTTTCCACCATTGCCGTCCATATACTCCCGAATGTCCCTTGGTAGCGTTTTTGCCAAAAGGGATTCCCCAATCCTCTATGAGAAGAAAAGTATAACTCTGTGAGTGGAATACACACGTCACAAAGCAGCTCCTCGGAAAGCTTCTCTCCAGTCTCTATCAGAACATACTTCCTTTTCCAAAGTAAGCCTCAAAGCATTCCTGATAATCTCTTCGCAGGTCAAATATAAACAGTGTTAGAAAACTGCTCAATGAAAAGAGAAGCTTAACTGTGTGAATGAAATTCACACTACACAGAGCAGTTTCACACAAAACTTCCTTCTGGTTTTTATCGGAAGATATTTCTTTTTCAGCATATTCTCAATTCAAGGAAAGATTTAACTCTATGAGACGAATACACACATCACAAAGCAGATGCTCAGAAAGCCTCTCTCCAGTTTTCAACAGAAGACATTTCCTTGCTCACCACAGGCCTCTGGGTGCCACTTAATATCATTTTTTCTGATTCCTCAAAGAGGGAGTCTCCAAACTGGGCAATGTAGAGTAAGCTTTAACTCTGTGAAATGAAAACACGTATCAGAGAGCAGTTTCTTGGAACTCTTCTTTCTGTGTTTTTTTTTTGGGGGGGATATTTCACTTTTCGCCGTAGTCCTCAATGTGCTCTGAAATATCACTTTTTCCGTTTTACAGGAACAGTGTTCAAATGCCACCTTACGAGAAAAGAGGTATAACTCCCTGAGTGGAATGCACACATCACAAAGCAGTTTCTCAGAAAGTTTCTCTCTGGATTTATCAGAAGATATTTCCATTTTCACCATAGTCCTGAATGTGCTCCTGAATATCCCTTTGTGGATCCGTCCATGACAGAGTTTCCAAACTGCATTATATAAAGAAAGTATTATCTATGTGGGATGAATAAATATATCTATCACAAAGCAGTTTCACAGAAAGTTTCTTTCCAGTTTTTGTTTGAGCATAATTCCTTTTTCACCATAGCCGTCCATATGCTCCTGAATGTCCCTTGGCAGCCTTTTCTCTGAAAGGTATTCCCCAATCCTCTATGAGAAGAAAAGTATAACTCTGTGAGTGAAATGCACACGTCACAAAGCAACTCCTCGGAAAGCTTCTCTCCAGTTTCTATCTGAAGATATTTCCGTTTTCACCATAAACTTCAAAGTGCTCCCGAATATCCCTTTGCAGACTAAACAAAAACAATGGTACAATGCTGCTCAATGAAAAGAGAAGCTTAATTGTGTGAGGGGAATTTGCACGATTCAGAGCAGTTTCACAAAAAGCTTACTTGTGGTTTTTATCTGAGTTTATTTCTTTTTCAACATATTCTAAAGAGCGTTCCCAGATGTCCCTCTTCAGGTTCCACAGAAACAGTGATTTCAAACTGCTCAATCCAAAGTATGATTTAACTCTATGAGATGAAACCACACATGAAAGGCAGTTGCTCAAAAACTTCTCTACAGTTTTCAATGGAAGAGACTTACTTTCTCACCACAGGCCTCTGGGTGCCACTTAATATCCCCTTGCACATTCGTCAAAGACAGATTTTCCAAAGTGGGCAATGTAGAGTAAGCTTTCACTCTGTGAAGTGAATGCTAATATCAAAGAGTAATTTCTTGGAAAGTTTCTTTCTAGATTTTATTTGATGATATTTCACTTTTTGCCATATTCTTCAATGCATTCCGAAATATCACTTTTTCGGTTTTACAGGAACAGTGTTCAAACACTGCCTTAGGAGAAAAGAGCTATAATTCTCTGAGTGGAATGGCCACATCACAAAGCAGTTTCTCAGAAAGCTTCTCTCCAGTTTTATTCTGAAGACATTTCCTTTTTCACCATAGGACTGAAACTGATCCCGAATACCCCTTCGCGGATCCGTCCATGATGGAATTTGAAAGCTGTGTAATGTAACAAAAGCTTTGTCTGTGTGAGATGAATAAACATAGCAAAAAGAAGATTCACAAAAAGCTTCTCTCCAGTTTTTGTCTGATTATACTTCCCCATTCACCATAGTCCTTAATGTGCTCCCGAATGTCCCTTTTCGGATCTGTCCATGATAGAGTTTCCAAGCTGTGTAATGTATAGAAAGCTTTATATATGTGACATGAATACACATATCACAGAACAGTTTCACAGAAAGCTTCTTTCCAGTTTTTGTCTGAGGTTATTTCCTTTTTCACCATAGGCATCAATATGCTCCTGGATATCCCTTGGTCAATTTTTCCCCAAAGGGGTTTCCCTGATGCTGTAAGAGAAGAGAGGTATAACACTATGAGTGGAATGCACATGTCACAAAGCAGTTCCTTGGAAAGCTTCTCTCCAGTTTTGATCTGCACATATTTCCTTTTTCACTGTAAGCCTCAAAGCGCTCCTGAAAATCCCATTGTAAGTAAAACATAAACAGTGTTAGAAAACTGCTCAATGGAAAGAGCAACTTTGGTGAGAGAGAGGAGTTGAAACGACACATACAAGTTTCACAGAAAGCTTCCTTCTGGTTTTTATGTAGGATATTTCTTTCTCCATATTCTAAAGAGCATTACCAAATATCCTTCCTCAGATTCCAGAGAAACAGTGATTTCAAACTGCTTAATCCAAAGAATGATTTATCTCTATGAGATGAATACACACGTCACAAAGCAGATTCTCAGAAAGCTTTTCTCCAGTTTTCAATGGTAGACGTTTCCTTGCTCACCACAAGCCTCCAGGCGCCACTTAATATCCCTTCACAGATTTCTCAGAGACAGAATTTCCAAACTGGGCAATGTAGAGTAAGCTTTACCTCTGTAAAATGAATGCACATATCCACGAACGGTTTCTTGGAACACTTCTTTCTTGTTTCTAATTCAGAATTTGTCACTTTTCGCCAGAGTCCTCAATGCACTCCAAAATATCAATTTTTCGGTTTTACAGGACCAGTATTCAAACACTGCCTTAGGAGAAAAGTGGTATAACTCCCTGAGTGGAAGGCACACATCACAAAGCAGTTTCTCAGAAAGCTTCTCCCCAGTTTTTATCTGAAGATATTTCCTTTTTCACCGTAGTCCTGAAGGTGGTCCCGAATGTAACTTAGTGGATCCATCCATGACGGTGTTTCCAAGCTATGTAATATAAAGGAAACTTTATCTATGTGAGATGAATAAACATAGCAAAAAGAAGATTCACAGAAACCTTCTTTCCAATTTTAATCTGAAGACATTTCCTTTTTCACCATAGTCCTGAATGTGCTACTGAATGTCCCTTCGCAGATCCCTGCATGACAGAGATTCCAAACCGCATAATTTAAAGACAGCTTTATCTATGAGTTTCACAGAAAGCTTCTTTCCAGTTTCTGTCTGAGGTTATTTCCCTTTTCACCATAGGCGTTAATGTGCCTCTGAATATCTCTTAGTATCTTTTTCTCCAAAAGGATTTCCCTAATACTGTATGAGAAGAGAGGTATAACACTGTGAGTGGAATGCACACGTCACAAAGCAGTTCCTCAGAAAGCTTCTCTCCAGTTTTTATCTGCACATATTTCCTTTTTCACCATAAGCCTCAAATCACTCCCGAATATCCCTTCACATGATAAACATAAACAGTATTAGAAAATTGTTCAATGAAAAGAGAAGCTTAACTGAGCGAGAGAAATTCACACAACACATAGTAGTTTCACAGAAAGCTTCCTTCTTTTTTTTTTAATCTGAAGATATTTCTTTCTCCATATTTTAAAGAGCGTTCCCAAATGTCCTTCCTCAGATTCCACAGAAACAGTGATTTCAAACTGCTCAATCCAAAGTATGATTTAACACTGTGAGATGAATACATACATCACAAAGCGGTTGTTCAGAATGCTTTTTCAAGTTTTCAACATAAAATGTTTCCTTGCTCACCACAGGCTTCCGGGCACCACTTAATATCCCTTCGCAGATATCTCAAGGACAGAATTTCCAAACTAGGGAATGTAGACTAAGCTTTACCTCTGTGAAATGAATGCACATATCCGAGAACAGTTTCTTGGAATGCTTTTTTCTCTGTTTTATTTGAGGATATATCACTTTTCGCCATAGTCTTCAATGTGCTCTGAAATATCACTTTTTCTTTTAACAGGAACAGTGTTCAAACACTGCCTTATGAGAAAAGAGGTATAATTCCCTGAGTGAAATGAACACATCACAAAGCAATTTCTCGGAAAGCTTCTATGCAGTTTCTAACTGAACATATTTCCTTTTTCACCTTGAGTCTCAAAGCGCTCCTGAATATCCCTTCACATGCTAAACATAAACAGTGTTAGAAAACTGTTCAATGAAAAGAGAAGCTTAACTGAGCGAGAGTAATTCACACCACACATAGCAGTTTCACAGAAACTTCTGGTTTTTATCTGAAGATATTTTGCTTTTCACCATAGTCCCAAATGTGGTCCTGAATGCCATTCACGAATCCATCTATGACAGGGTTTCCAAGCTGCGTAATGTAAAGAAACCATTATCTACGTGAAATGAATAAACATAGCAAAAAGCACATTCACAAAAAGCTTCTTTCCAGTTTTATCCGAAGATATTTCCTTTTTCACCATAGTCCTGAATGTGCCCCCGAATGTCCCTTCACGGATCTGCCCATGACAGAGTTTCGAAGCCGCATGATGTAAGAAAGTTTTCTCTCTGTGAGATGAATACACATAGTACAGAGTAGTTTCACCGAAAGTTTCTATCCAGTTTCTGTCTCAGGCTATTTCCCTTTTCACCCTAGGCATTAATATGCCCCCAAATATCTCTTGGTACCTTTTTCTCCAAAAAGGTTTCCCCGATCTGTATGAGAAGAGAGGTATAACACTGTGAGTGGAATGCACACGTCAAAAAGAAGTTCCTCAGAATGCTTCTCTCCAGTTTCTATCTGAACATATTTCCTTTTTCTCCATAAGCTTCAAACGCTCCCGAATATGCCTTCACACGCTAACAAAGAACAGTTTTCGACAATTGTTCAATGAAAAGAGAAGCTTTACTGAGTGATAGGAATTCACACGACAAATAGTAGTTTCACAGAAAGCTTCTTACTTTTGTTTATCTGATTATATTTCTTTCTCCATATTCTAAAGAGTATTCCCAAACGTCCTTCCTCAGATTCCAAAAATGCGTGATATCAAATGGCTCAATTCAAAGTATGATTTAACTCTATGAGATGATTACACACATCACAAAGAAGTTGCTCAGAAAGCTTCCCTCCAGTTTTCAATGGAAGACGTTTCCATGCTCACCAAAGGCCTCCGGGCGCCCTTACTATCACTTCACAGATTCCTCAAAGATAGAGTTTCCAAACTCGGCAATGTAGTGTAAGCTTTATCTCTGTAAAATGAATGCACATATCAGAGAGCAGTTTATTGGAACGCTTCTTTCTGGGTTTTATTTGAGGATATCTCACTTTTCGCCATAGTCTTCAATGCACTCCGAAATATCACTTTTTCGGTTTTACAGGAACAGTGTTCAAACACTGCCTTATGAGAAAAGAGGCATAACTCCTTGAGCGGAATGCACACATCACAAAGCAGTTTCTCAGAAGGCTTCTCTCCAGTTTTTATCTGAAGATATTTTCTATTTCACCATAGGCCTGAATGTGCTCCTAAATGTCCCTTCACGGATCTGTCCATGACGGCATTTCAAAACTGCGTAATAGGAAGAAAGATTTATCTTTGTGAGATGAATAAACATAGCTATCAAAAAGCAGTTTCACAGAAAGCTTCTTTCCAGTTTTTGTCTGAGAATATTTCCTTTTTCACCATAGCCGTCCATGTACTCCCGAATGTCCCCTGGTAGCTTTTCCTCCAAATGGGATTCCCCAATCCTCTATGAGAAGAAAAGTATAACTCTGTGAGTGGAATTCACACGTCACAAAGCAGCTACACGGAAATCTTCTCTCCAGTGTCTATCTGAAGATATTTCCGTTTTCACCATAAGGCTCAAAGCACTCCAGAATATCCCTTAGCTAACTAAACAAAAGCAGTGTAACAACACTGCTTAATGAAAACAGAAGCTTAACTGTGCATGTGGAATTCACATGACCGAGAGCAGTTTTACACAAAGCATTCTTCTGATTTTTATTGGAGGGTACTTCTTTTTCAGCATACTCTTAAGAGCTTTCCCAAATGTCCTTTCTCATATTCCACCAGAACAGTGATTTCAAACTGCTCAATCCAAACAATGGTTTAACTCTATGAGATGAATACACACATCACAAAGCAGTTGCTCAAAAGGTTCTCTCCAGTTTTCATCGGAAGACGTTTCCTTGCTCACCACAAGCCTCCAGGCGCCACTTAATATCCCTTCACAGATTTCTCAAAAATAGAGTTTCCAAACTTGGCAACATCGAGTAAGCTTTACCTCTGTGAAATGAATGCACACATCTGACAGCAGTTTCCTGGCATGCTTCTTTCTGGATTTTATTTGAAGATAGTTTAATTTTCACCATAGTCTTCAATGCGCTCCGAAATATCACTTTTTGGTTTTACAGGAAACCTGTTCAAACACTGCCTTATGAGAAAAGAGGTATAACTCACTGAGTGGAATGCACACATCACAGAACAGTTTCTCAGAAAGCTTCTCTCCAGTTGTTTTCTGAAGTAATTTCCTTTTCCACCATAGGCCTGAATTCGCTTTTGAATATCCCTTTGCGGATTCGTTCATGACACAGTTTCCAAACTGCATAATATAAAGAAAGTTTTCTCTATATGAGATGAATAAACATAACAAAAAGCAAATTCACAGAATGATTCTTTCCAGTTTTTATCTGAAGATATTTCCTTTTTCAACATTGTCCTGAATATGCTCCCGAATATCCCTTCACGGATTCATCCACGACAGAGTTTCCAAGTTGCATAATGTAGAGAAAGCTTTATCTATGTGAGATGAATACACACATCACAGAACAGTGTCACAGAAAGGGTTTCCCCGATGCTGTATGAGAAGAAAGTTATAACAGTGTGAATGGAATGCACACATCACAAAGTAGTTCCACGGAAAGCTTCTCTCCAGTTTCTGTCTGAACATATTTTCTTTTTCACCATAAGCCTCAAACTGCTCCCATATATCCCTTCATAGGTGAAACATGAACAAAGTTAGAAAACTGTTCATGAAGATAGAAGCTTAACTGAGCAAGAGGAATTCACACAAAACACAGCAGTTTCACAGAAAGATTCTTTCTGGGTTTTATCTGAGGATATGTCTTTCTCCAAATTCCAAAGATCATTCCCAAAGGTCCCTCCTCAGATTCCATAGAAGTAGTGAATTCAAACTGCTCAATTCAAAGAATGATTTAACTCTATGAGATGAATACACACATCTCAAAGCAGTTGCTTATAAAGCTTCTCTGCAGTTTTCAACAGAAGACATTTCCTTGCTCACCACAGGCGAATGGGCACCACTTAATATCCCTTCATAGATTTCTGAAAGACAGAATTTGCAAACTGGGCAATGTAGAGTAAGCTTTATCTCTGTAAAATGAATGCACATATCAGAGAGAAGTTTCTTGGAAATCTTCTTTCTAGGTTTTATTTGAGGATATATCACTTTTCACCATAGTCTTCAATGAACTCCAAAATACCACTTTTTCGGTTTACAGGAACAGTGTTCAAACACTGACTTATGAGAAAAGAGGTATAACTTCCTGATTGTAATACGCACATCACAAAGCAGTTTCTCACAAAGCATCTTTCTGAGAAATATAGTTTTTATCTGAATACATTTTCTTTTTCACCATAGGCCTGAATGCGATTTCGAATATCCTGTCGTGGATCCGTCCTTGATGGAGTTTCCAAACTGCGTAATATAAAGAAAGTTTATCTGTGTGAGATGAATAAATACAGCAAAAACCAGATTCACAGAAAGCTTCTTTCCAGTTTTTATCTGAAGATATTTCCTTTTTCACCATAGTCCTGAATGTGCTCGCTAATATCCCTTTGTGGATCCATCCGTGACATAGTTTCCAAGCTGTGAAATGTAGAGAAAGATTTATCTATGTGAGATGAATACACACATCTAAGAACAGTTTCACAGAAAGGGTTTCCTAGATGCTGTATGAGAAGAGAGGCATAACACTGTGAGTGAAATGCACATGTCACAAAGCAGCACCTCGGAAAGTTTCTCTCCAGTTTCTATCAGAACATATTTCCTTTTTCACTGTAAGCCTCAAAGTTTTCCCAAATATTCCTATGCACACTAAACATAAACAGTGTTAGGAAACTACTCAATGAAAAGTGAAACTTAATTGGGCGAGTGAAATTCACACGACACAGAGAAGTTTCACACGAAGCTTGGTTCTGGTTTTTATCTGAAGGTATTATTTTTCAGCATATTGTAAAGAGCATTCCCAAAGTTCCTTTCTCAGGTTCCACAGAAGCAGTGATTTCAAACTGCTTAATTCCAAGAATGACTTAACTCTATGAGATGAATACACACGTCACGAAGCAGTTATTCAGAAAGCTTCTCTCCAGTTTTCAATGGAAGACGTTTCCTTGCTCACCACAGGCCTCTGGGCACCACTTAATATCCCTTCACAGATTCCTCAAAGATGCAGTATCCAAATTGGGCAATGTAGAGTAAGTTTTAACTCTGTGACATGAATATACATATCAGAGAGCAGTTTCTTGGAACACTTCTTTCTGGGTTTTATTTGAGGATATCTCACTTTTCTCCATAGTCCTCAATGCTCTCCGAAATATCACTTTTTTGATTTTACAGGAACAGTGTTCAAACACTGCCTTATGAGAAAAGAGGTATAATACCCTGAGTGGAATGCACACATCACAAGGCAGTTTCTCCAAAAGCTTCTGTCCAGTTTTATCTGAAGATATTTCGATTTTGCCCATAGTCCTGAATGTGCTCCCGAATGTCCCTTCGCCGACCCATCCATGACAGTGTTTCTAAGCTGCAAAAGGTAAAGAAAGCTTTATCTATGTGAGATGAATAAACATTGCAAAAAACATAACCACAGAAATCTTTCCAGTTTTTATCTAGAGTTATTTCCTTTTTCACCACAGTCCTGCATGTGCTCCTGAATGTCACTTCACGGATCTGTCCATGACAGAGTTTCCAAGCAGCGTAATGTAGAGAAAGCTTTATATATGTGAGATGAATACACATAGCACAGAACAGTTTCACAGAAAGCTTCTTTCCAGTTTTTGTGTGAATCTATTTCTCTTTTCTCCATATGCATCAATATGCTCCCAAATATCCCTTGATACCTTTTTCTCCAAAAGGGTTTCCTCGATGCTGTGTTGGAAGAGAGGTACAACATTGCGAGTGGAATGCACACGTCACAAGGCAGTTCCTCGGGAAGTTTCTTTCCAGTTTCGGTCTGAATATATTTCCTTTTTCACCGTAAGCCTCAGCACTCCCGAATATCCCTTCACATGCTAAACATAAACAGGGTTAGAAAACTACTCAATAAAAAGGGAGGCTTAACTGAGAGAGAGAAATTAAGACGACACAAAGCAGTTTCACAGAAAGCTTCCTTCTGGATTTTACCTGAGGATATATCTTTCTCCATTTTCTAAGGAGTGTTCCCAAATGTCCTTCCTCAGATTCCACAAAGACAGTGATTTCAAACTTCTCAATCCAAAGAATGGTTTAACTCTATGAGATGAATGCACAGATCACAAATCAGTTGCTCAGAAAGCTTCTCTCCAGTTTTCATCAGAAGATGTTTCCTTGCTCACCACAAGCCTCTGGGCGCCACTTAATATCCCTTCACAGATCCCTCAAAGACAGAGCTTCCAAACTGGGCAATGTAGAGTAAGCTTTAACTCTGTGAAATAAATGCACATATCAGAGAGCAGTTTCTTGGAACGCTTCTTTCTGGGTTTTATTTGAGGATATTTCACTTTTTGCCATAGTCTTCAATGCGCTCTGAAATATCACTTTTTGGTTTTACAAGAACGGTGTTCTATCACTGTCATATGAGAAAAGAGGTAAAACTCCCTGAGTGGAATGCACACATCACAGAGCAGTTTCTCAGAAAGCTTCTCTCCAGTTTTTATCTGAAGATATTTCCTTTTTCATCATTGGCTTGAATGTGCTCCTGAATGTCCCTTTGCAAATCCATTCATGATGACGTTTCAAAACTGTGTAATAGAAAGAAAGTTTTATCTATGTTACGTGAGTAGACATGTCTATCACAAAGCAGTTTCACAGAAATCTTCTTTTCAGTTTTTGTCTGAGGATATTTCCTTTTCCACCTTGGCCATCCATATACTCCTGAATGTTCCCTGGTAGCTTTTTCTCCAAAAGGGATTTCCCAATCCTCTTTGAGAAGAAAAGTATAACTCTGTGAGTGGTATGCACACGTCACAAAGCGGATCCTCGAAAAACTTCTCTGCAGTTTCTCTCTGGAAATATTTCCTTTTTCACCATAAGCCTCAAAGCTCTCCCGAGTATCCCTTAGCTAACTAAACTAAAACAGTTTTAGAATACTGCTCATTGAAAACAGAAGCTTAACTGTACCAGTGGAGTTCACATGACACAGGGCAGTTTCACAAAATCTTCCTTCTGGTTTTTATTGCCCGGTATTTCTTTTACAGTGTATTCTTAAGAGCGTTCCCAAATATCCTTTCTCAGGTTCCACAGAAAAAGTGATTTCAAACTGCTCAATCCAAAGATTGGTTTAACTCTATGAGATACATACTCACATCACCAAGCAGTTGCTCAGAAAGCTTCTCTCCATATTTCAACAGAAGGCTTTTCCTTGCTCACCACTGGTCTCCGGTTGCCACTTAATATCCTTTCGCAGAATCCTCAAAGACAGACTTTCCAAACTGGGAAATGTAGAGTAAGCTTTACCTCTCTGAAATGAATGCAAACGTCAGAGAGCAGTTTCTTGGAATGCTTCCTTCTGTGTTTTAATTCAGGTTATTTCACTCTTCACCATAGTCTTTCATGCACTCCGAAATATTACATTTTCGGTTTTACAGGAACAGTGTTCAACCACTGCCTTATGAGAGAAGAGGTATAACTCCCTGAGTGGAATGCACACATCACAAAGCAGTTTCTAAGAAAGCTTCTATCCAGTGCTTATATGAAGATATCTCTTTTTTCACTGTAGGCCTGAATGTGCTCCCGAACGCTCCTTTGCGGATATGTCCATGATGGAGTTTCCAAACTGCGTAATATAAGGAAAGTTTTATCTATGTGAGATGAATAAATGTATCTATCACAAAGCAGTTTCACAGGAATCTTCTTTCCAGTTTTTGTCTGGGGATATATCCTTTTTCACCATACCTGCCCTATACTCCCGAATGTCCCTTGGTAGCTTTTCCTCCAAAAGGGATTCCTCAATCCTCTATGAGAAGAAAGGTGTAGTTCTGTGAGTGGAATGCACAGGTTAGAAAGCAGCTCCTTGGAAAGCTTCTCTCAAGTTTCTATCCAAAGATATGTCCTTTTTCACCATAAGCCTCAAAGCGCTCCCGAATATCCCTTTGCAGACTAAACAAAAACACTGTTAGAATACTGCTGAATGAAAAGAGAAGCCTAACTGTGTGAGCAGAATACACACGACACAGAGCAGTTTCACAGAAAGCTTCCTTCTGGTTTCTATCTGAGTGTATTTTCTTTTCAGGATATTCTAAACAGAGTTCCCAAATGTCCTCTCTCAGATTCCACAGAAAGAGTGATTTCAAACTGCTCAATCCGAAAAATGATTTAACTCTATGAGGTGAATACAAGCATCATAAAAGAGTTTCTCAGAAAGCTTCTCTCCATTTTTCAACGGAAGACATTTCCTTGCTCGCCACAGGGCTCCAGTTGCCACTTAACATCCCTTTACAGAATCCTCAAAGACAGACTTTCCAACTGGGAAATGTAGTGTCAATTTTAACTCTGTGAAATGAATTGACATGTCAGAGAACAGGTTCTTGAAATGTTTCCTTCCGAGCTTTATTTGACGACATTTCACTTTTCTCCATAGTCTTCAATGTGCTCCGAATATAACTTTTTTAGTTTTCCAGGAACAGTGTCCAAACAGTGCCTTATGAGAAGCAAAGTATAACTCGCTTCCTGGAATGCACACACACCAAACAGTTTCTCAGAAAGCTTCTCTCCAGTTTTTATCTGATGATATTTCCTTTTTAACCACAGGCCCAAATGTAATCCTGATTATCCCTTCAGAGATCCATCCATGACGGAGTTTCCAAGCTGCATAATGTAAGGAAAGCTTTACCAACGTGAGATGAATAAACATAGCAAAAAGCACATTCACAGAAAGCTTCTTTCTGTTTTTATCTGAAGATATTTCCTTTTTCACCATAGTCCTGAATGTCCCCCCGAATGTCCCTTACTGGATCCATTCATGACAGAGTTTCCAAACTGAGAAATGTAAAGAAAACTTTATGTATGTGAGATGAATACACATATCACAGAGAAGTTTCGTAGAAAGCTTCTTTCCAGTTTTTCTCTGAGGCTATTTCCCTTTTCCCCATAGGCATCAACATGCTCCCGAATATCACTTGGTACCTCTTTCTCCAAAAGTGTTTCCCCAATGCTGTATGAAAAGAGAGGTATAACACTGTGTGTGGCATGCACACGTCACAAAGCAGTTCCTCGGAAAGCTTCTCTCCAGTTCTGGTCTGAACATATTTCAATTTTCACCATAAGCCTCAAAGCACTTCCGAATATCCCTTCACACGCTAAACATAAACAGGGTTACATAACTGCTCAATGAAAAGAGAGGCTTAACTGAGTGAGAGGAATTCACACAACACATAGAAGTGTCACAGAAAGCTCTCTTCTGGTTTTTATCTGGGAATATTTCTTTCTCCACATTCTAAAGAGCGTTCCCAAATGTCCTTCCTCAGATTCCACACAAACAGTGTTGTCAAACTGCTCAATCCAAAGAATGGTTTAACTCTATGAGATGAATATTCACATAACAAAGCAGTAGCTCACAAATCTTCTCTGCAGTTTCCATTGGAAGACATTTCCTAGCTCACCAGAGGCCTCTGGGTGCGACTTAATATCCCTTCACATATTCCTCAAAGACAGAGTTTCCAAACTGGGCAATGTAGAGTAAACTTTAACTCTGTGAAATTAATGCACATATCAGAGAGAGAGCTGTTTCCTAGAATGCTTCTTTCTTTATTTTATTTGTGGATGTTTCACTTTTTGCTATAGTCTTAAATGCGCTCCGAAATATCACTTTTTCGGTTTTACATGAACGGTGTTCAAACACTGCCTTAGGAGACAAGAGGTATAATTCCCTGAATGAAATGCACACATCACAAAGAAGATTCTCAGAAAGCTATTCTCCAGTTTTTATCTCAAGTTATTTCCTTTTTAATCATAGGCCTGAATGTTCTCCAAAATGTCCCTTCTTGGATCCATCCACGACGGAGTTTCCAGCTGCATAATGTAAAGAAACCTTTATTTACGTGAGATGAATAAACATACCAAAAAGCAAAATCACAGAAAGCTTCTTTCCGTTTTTTATCTGAAGATATTTCGTTTTTCACCATAGTCCTGAATGTGCTCCTGAATGTCCCTTCGCGGAACCGTTCATGACAGAATTTCCAAGCAACGTAACGTAAAGAATGCTTTATCTATGTGAAATGAATACATATATCACAGAGAAGTTTCACAGAAAGCTTCTTTCCAGTTTTTGTCTGAGGCTCTTTCTCTTTTCACCATAGTGGTCAGTATGCTCTCGAATATCCCTTGGTACCTATTTCTCCAAAAGGGTTTCCGCGATGCTCTATGATACGAGAGGTACAATACTGTGAGTTCAATGCACACGTCACAAAGTAGTTCCCCAAAACACTTCTTTCCAGTTTCTATCTGAATATATTTTCTTTTTCACTATAGGCCTGAATGAACTACCAAATGTCCCTGCGTGGATCATTCCATGACGAAGTTTCCAAACTGCGTAATATATAGAAAGTTTTATCTATGTGAGATGAATAAACATATCTATCACAAAGCAGTTTCACAGAAAACTTCTTTCCAGTTTTTGTCTGAGGATATTTCCTTTTTCACCATAGCCATACATATACTCTCAAATATCCCTTGGTAGCTTTTTATCCAAAAAGGATTCCTCAGTCCTCTATGAGAACAAAGGTATAACTCTGTGAGTGCAATGCACACATCACAAAGCAGCTCCTCGGAAATCTTCTCTCCAGTTTCTCTCTGAAGATATTTCCGTTTTCACAATAAGTTTTAAAGCACTCCCGCATATCCCTTTGCAGACTAAACACAGTGTTAGAATACTGCTCAATGAAAAGGGAAGCTGAACTGTGTGAGTGGAATTAACACGACACAGAGCAGTTTCACAGAAAGCTTCCTTCTGCTTTTTATCTGAGTGTATTTTTTTAAAGCATATTCTAAAGAGTGTTCCCAAATTCCTTTATCAGAGTCCACAGAAACCTTGATTTCAAACTGCTCAATACAAAGAATGATTTAACTCTATGAGATGAATACACACATCAGAAAGCAGTTGCTCATAAAGCTTCTCTCCAGTTTTCAACGGAAGATATTTCCATTCACACCACAGGCCTCTGGGCGTAACTAAATATCCCTTCTTAGATTCCTCAAAGACAGAGTTTCCAAAGTGGACAATGTACAGTAAGCTTTACATCTGTGAAATGAATGCCCATATCAGAGAGTAGTTTCTTGGAAAGCTTCTTTCTGGATTTCATTTGAGGGTAATTCACTTTTCACCATAGTCTTCAATGCACTCCAAAATGTCACTTTTTCAGTTTTACAGGAACAATGTTCAAACACTGCCTTATGAGAAAAGAGGTATAACTCCCTGAGTCGAATGCACACAACACAAAGCAGTTTCTCAGAAAGTTTCTCTCCAGTATTTATCTAAAGATATTTCCATTTTCAACATAGGCCTGAGTGTACTCCGGAATGTCCCTTCGCAGACCGTCCATGACAGAATTTCCAAGCTGCATAATGTAAAGGAAGCATTATCAATGTGAGATGAATAAACATAGCAAAAAGCAGATTCACAGAAAGCTTCCTTCCATTTTTCATCTGAAATATTTCGTTTTTCACCATACTCCTGAATTTACTCCCAAATGTCCCTTCGCAGATCCGTCCATGACAGTTTCCAAGCTGCATAACGTAAAGAAAGCTTTATCTATGTGAGATGAATACACATACAACAGAGTAATTTCACAGAAAGCTTCTTTGAAGTTTTAGTCTGAGGCTATATCATTTTTCAACATATTCGTCAATATGTCCCCGAATATCCCTTGGTACCTTTTCCTCCAAAAAAGATTCACAGAATCTGTATGAGAAGAGAGGTATAACACTGTGAGTGGAATGCACACGTCACAAAGCAGTTCCTCAGAAAGCTTCTGTCCAGTTACTATCTGAACATATTTCCTTTTTCACCATAAGCCTCAAAGCACTCACGAATATCCCTTCTCATGGTAAACATAAACAGTGGTAGAAAACAACTCAATGAAAAGAGAAGCTTAACTGAGTGAGAGGAATTCACATGACACAGAGCAGTTTCACAGAAAGCTTCCTTCTGGTTTCTATCTGAGAATATTTCTTTTTCCATATTCTAATGAGCATTCCCAAATGTCCTTCCACAGATTTCACAGACGCAGTGATTTCAAACTGCTCAATCCAAAGAGTGGTTTAACTCTATGTGATGAATACACACATCAAAAGCAGTTGCTCAGAAAGCTTCTCTCCAGTTTTCATCAGAAGACATTTCCTAGCTCACCAGAGGCCTCCAGGCGCCACGTAATATCCCATCACATATTCCTCAAGGACAGAGTTTACATTCAGGGAAACGTAGAGTAAAAATTAACTCTGTGAGATTAATGTACATATCAGAGCGCTGTTTCATGGAATGCTTCTTTCTTTGTTTTATTTGAGGATGTTTCACTTTTCGCCATAGTCTTCAAAGCACTCTGAAGTATCACTTTTTCAGTTTTACATGAATGATGTTCCAACACTGCCTTAAGAGAAAAGAGGTATAACTCCCTGAGAGGAATGCACAGATCACAAAGCAGATTCTCAGAAAGCTACTCTCCAGTTTTTATCTCAAGTTATTTCCTTTTTCACCATAGGCCTGAATGTGCTTCTGAATGTCCCTTCACGGATCCATCCATGATGGAGTTTCCAAACTGTGTAAAATAAAGAAAGTTTTATCTATGTGCGATGAATAAACATAGCAAAAAGCAGATTCACACAAAGCTTCTTTCCAGTTTTTGTCAGAGGATACTTCCTTTTTTGTCACAGTCCTGAATGTGCTCTCGAATGTTCCTTCATGATCCATGAATGACAGAGTTTCCAAGCTGCGTAATGTAAAGAAAGCTTAATCTATGTGAGATGAATACACATATCACAGAGCAGTTTCACCAAATGCTTCTTTCCAGGTTTTGTCTGAGACTCTTTCTGTTTTCACCATAGGTGTCAACCTGCTCTTGAATATCCCTTGGTACATTTTTCCACAAAAGAGTTTCCCCGATGCTGTATGAGAAGAGGTATAACACTGTGAGTGGAATGCATATGTCACAAAGCTGTTCCTCAGAAAACTTCTCTCCAGTTTCTATCTGACCATATTTCCTTTTTCACCGTAAGCCTCAAAGCACTCCCGAATGTCCCTTTGCATGCTAAACATAAACAGTTTTAGAAAACTGTTCAATGAACAGAGAAGCTTAACTGAGTGAGAGCAATTCACACGACACACAGCAGTTTCACAAAAAGCTTCCTTCTGGTTTTATATGACGATATTTATTTCTCCTTATCTAAAGAACGTTCCCAAATGTACTTCCTCAGATTCCACAGACACAGTTTTATCAAACTGCTCAATCCAAAAAATGGTTTAACTCTATGAGATGAATACACACATCACAAAGCAGTTGCGCAGAAAGCTTCTCTCCAGTTTTCAACGGAAGACATTTCCTTTCTTGCCACTGACCTATGGTTGCCACGTAATATCCTTTTACAGAATCCTCAAAGACAAACTTACCACACTAGGAAATGTAGAGTAAGCTTTAACTCTCTGAAATGAATGCACATATCAGAGAGCAGTTTCTTGGAATACTTCTTTCTGGGTTTTATTTCAGGATATTTCACTTTTCGCCATAGTCTTCCATGCGCTCCAAAAAATTACTTTTACGGTTTTACAGGAACAGGGTTGAAACACTGCCTTATGAGAAAAGAGGTATAACTCCCTGAGTGGAATGCACCCATCACAAAGCAGTTTCCCAGAAAGCTTCTCTCCAGTTCTTATCTGAAGATATTTCACTTCTCATCATAGTCCTGAATGTGCTCCCGAATGTCCCTTTGCGGATCCATCCATGACAGAGTTTTCAAGCTGCGTAGCATATAGAAAGCTTTATCAATGAGAGATGAATACACTTATCAAAGAGTACTTTCACAGAAAGCGTCTTTAGAGTTTTTGTCTGAGGCTCTTTATCTTTTCACCATAGGTGTCATTATGTTCCCGGATATCCCTTGGTACCTTATTTTTCAAAAGAGTTTCCCTGAAGCTGTATGAGAAGAGAGGTATAACACTGTAAGTGGAATGCACATGTCACAAAGCTGTTCCTCGGAAATGCCGTCTCCAGTTTCTATCTGGCCATATTTCCTTTTTCACCATAAGCATCAAAGTGCTCCCAAATATTCCTTTGCACGCTAAGCATAAACAGTGTTAGAAAAGTGCCCATTGAACAGAGAAGCTAAACTGAGTGAGAGGAATACACACGACACATAACAGTTTCACAGAAAGCTTCCTTCTCATTTTTATCAAAGGATATTTCTTCTCCGTTTTCTAAAGATCGTTCTTACATGTCCTTCCTGAGATTCCACAGAAACAGTGATTTCATACTGCTCAATCCAAAGAATGATTTAACTATATGAGATGTATACAAACATCACAAAAGAATTGCTCAGAAAGCTTCTCTCCAGTTTTCAATGGAAGACATTTCCTTGCTCGCAACAGGTCTCCAGTCACCACTTAATATCACTTCACAGAATCCTCAAAGACAGACTTTCCAAACTGGGAAATGTAGAGTAAGCTCTAACTCTGTGAAATGAATGAATATGTCAAAGAGTAGTTTCTTGGAATGCTTCTTTCTGGGTTATATTTGATGACATTTCACTTTTCGCCATAGTCTTCAAATGGCTCCGAATATCACTTTTTTAGTTTTTCAGGAAAAGTGTTCAAACAGTGCCTTATCAGAAGAAAGGTATAAGTCCATGGGTGGAATGCACATATCACAAAACAGTTTCTCAGAAAGCTTCTCTCCAGTTTTTATCTGAAGATATTTCCTTTTTCACCATAGGCCTAAAAGTGATCCCAAATATCCCTTTGCAGATCCATCCATGATGGAGTTTCTAAGCTGTGTAATGTAAAGAAAGCTTTATCTATGTGAGATGTATAAACATAGCAAAAAGCAGATTCACAGAAAGCTTCTTTTCAGTTTTTATCTGAAGATATTTCCTCATTCACCATAGTCCTGAATGTGCTCCAGAATGTCCTTTCGTGCATCTGTCCATGAGAGATTTTCCAAGCTGCGTAATGTAAAGAAAGCTTTATCTATGTGAGATGAGTACACATATCACAGAGTAGTTTCATTGAATGCTTCTTTCCAGTTTTTGTCTGAGGCTGTTTCCCTTTTCACCATAGGCATCAACATGCTCCTGAATATCACTTGGTACGTTTTTCTGCATAAGGGTTTCCAACATGCTGTATGAGAAGAGAGGTATAACAGAGTGAGTGGAATGCACACGTCACAAAACAGTTTCTCCGAAAGCTTCTCTCCAGTGTAGGTCTGAACATATTTTCATTTTCACCGTAAACCTCAAAGTGATCCCGAATATCCCCTCACATGATAACCATAAACAGGGTTAGAAAATTGCTCAATGAAAAGAGAGTTAAGTCCCTAAGAGAGGGAAATTAAGATGACACAGAGCAGTTTCACCGAAAGCCACAGGCCTCCGGTCGCCACTTAATATCCTTTCGCAGAATCCTCAAAGACAATCTTTCCAAACTGGCAAATGTAGAGTAAGCTTTAACTCTCTGAAATGAATGCACATGTCAGAGAGCAGTTTCTTGGAACTTCTTCTCTCTGGCTTTTATTTCAGGAAATTTCACTTTTCGCCATAGTCTTCTATGAGCTCTGAAATATCAGTTTTTTGGTTTTACAGGAACAGTGTTCAAACACCGCCTTATGAGAAAAAAGGTATAACTCCCTGAGTGGAATGCACACATCACATAACAGTATCTTATAATGCTTCTCTACAGTTTTTATATGAAGATATGTCCTATTTCCCCACAGGCCTGAATGTGTTCTCGAATGTCCCTTTGTGAATCCATTCCTGACACAGTTTCAAAACTGCATAATAGAAAGAAAGTTTTATCTATGTGAGATGAATAGACATATCTATCACAAAGCAATTTCACAGAAAGCTTCTTTCCAGTTTTTGTCTGAGGATATTTCCTTTTTCACCATAGCTGTCCATATACTCCCGAATGTCCCCTGGTAGCTTTTTCTCCAAACGGGTTTCCCCAATCCTCTATGAGAAGAAAAGTGTAACTCTGTGAGTGGGATGTACACGTTACAAAGCAGCTCCTCGGAAATCTTCTCTCCAGTATTTATCTGAAGATATTTCCATTTTCACAATAAGCCTCAAAGCGCTCCCGAGTATCCCTTAGCTGACTAACCTAAAACCATGTTAGAATACTGTTCAATGAAAACAGAAGCTTGGCCGGGCGCGGTGGCTCAAGCCTGTAATCCCAGCACTTTGGGAGGCCGAGGCGGGCGGATCACAAGGTCAGGAGATCAAGACCACAGTGAAACCCCGTCTCTACTAAAAATACAAAAAATTAGCCGGGCGCGGTGGCGGGCGCCTGTAGTCCCAGCTACTCAGGAGGCTGAGGCAGGAGAATGGCGTGAACCCAGGAGGCGGAGCTTGCAGTGAGCCGAGATCGCGCCACTGCACTCCAGCCTGGGCAACAGCGTGAGACTCCGTCTCAAAAAAAAAAAAAAAAAGAAAAGAAAACAGAAGCTTAACTCTGCAAGTGGACTTCACGAGATCTAGAGAAGTTTCACAGAAAGTTTTTTTCTGGTCTTTCTCAGAGGGTATTTCTTGTTCAGCATATTCTTAAGAGTGTTCCCAAATGCCCTTTCTCAGGTTCCACAGAAACAGTGATTTCAAACTGCTGAATCCAAAGAATGATTTAACACTATGAGATGAATACACTCATCACAAAGCAGTTGCTCCCAGAGCTTCTCTCCAGTTTTCATTGAAAGACGTTTCCTTTCTCACCACAAGCCTCCAGGCAACACTTAATATCCCTTTCCAGATTCCTGAAAGACAGTTTCCAAACTGGGCAACGTAGTGTAAGCTTTAACTCTCTGAAATAAATGCACTTGTCAGAGGACAGTTTCTTGCAACGCTTCTTTATGTGTTTTATTTCAGCATATTACACTTTTTGCCATAGTCTTCAATGGACTGCAAAATATCACTTTTTCAGTTCTACAGTAACAGTGTTCAAACACTGCCATATGAGAAAAGAGGTATAACATCCTGAGTGGAATGCACACATCACAAAGCAGTTTCTCAGAAAGTTTCTCTCCAGTTTTTATCTGAAGATATCTCCTATTTCCTCACAAGCCTGAATGTTCTCCCAATGTCCCATCATGAATCTGTCCATGACGCAGTTTCAAAACTGCCTAATAGAAAGAAAGTTTTATCTATGTGAGATGAATAGACATATTTATCATAAAGCAGATTCACAGAAAGCTTCTTTCCAATTTTTGTCTGAATATATTTCCTTTTTCACCATAGTCCTCAATGTCCTCCCGAATGTCCCTTCATGGATCCATCCATGACAGAGTTTCGAAGCTGTGTAATGTAAAGAAAACTTTATCTATGTGAGATGAATACACATATCACAGAGTAGTTTCATATAAAGCTTCTTCCAGTTTTTGTCTGAGGCTATTTCCATTTTCACCATAAGCATCAATATGCTCCTGAATATCACTTGGTAACTATTTCTCCAAAAAGGTTTCCCCTATGCTGTATGAGAAGAGAGGTATAACACCATGAGTGGAATGCACATATCACAGTGAAATTCCTCAGAAAGCTTCTTTCCAGTTTCGGTGTTTACATATATCGTTTTACACTGTAAGCCTCAAAGCGCTCCCAAATATCCCTTCACATGCTAAACATAAACAGGGTTAGAAAACTGCTCAATGAAAAGAGAGGCTTAACTGAGCGAGAGGTATTAAGACGATACAGAGCAGTTTCAAAGAAAGCTTCCTTCTGGATTTTACCTTAGGGTATTTCTTTCTCTATATTCCAAGCAACGTTCCCAAATGTCCTCTCTCAGATTCCACAGAAACAGTGATTTCAAACTGCTCAATCCAAAGAATGGATTAATTCTATGAGACAAATACACTCATCACAAACCAGTTGCTCAGAAAGCTTCTCTCCAGTTTTCATCGGAAGACGTTTCCTTTCTCACCACAAGCCTCCAGGCACACTTAATATCCCTTTACAGAAAGCTTTGAGCGGAATCCACGTGACACAGAGCCATTTCACAGAAAGCTTCCTTCTCTTTTCTATCTCAGGTTATTTCTTTTTCAGGATATTCCAAAGAGTGTTCCCAAATGTCCTCTCTTAGATTCCACTGAAACAGTGATTTCAAACTGCTCAATCCAAAGAATGATTTAACTCTATGAGAATAATACACACATCACAAAACAGCTGCTAAGAATTCTTCTCTCCAGTTTTCAACGGAAGACGTTTCCTTGCTCGCCACAGTCCTCCATTTGCCACTTAATATCCCTTTGCAGAATCCTCAAAGACAGACTTTCCAAACTGGGAAATGCACAGGAAGCTTTAACTCTGTGAAATGAATGGACACGTCAGAGAGCAGTTTCTTGGAATGCTTCTTTCTGGGTTTTATTGAACGACATCTCACTTTTTGCCATAGTCTTAAATGTGCTCCAAATATCACCTTTTTGTTTTAAGGAACAGTGTTCAAAGAGTGCCTTATGAGAAGAAAGGTATAACTCCCTGAGTGGAATGCAGACATCATGAAGCAGTTACTCAGAAAACTTCTCTCTCGTTTTTATCTGATGATTCTTCCTTTCTCACCATAGCTGCCCATATAACCCCATTGTCCCTGGTACCATTTTCTCCAAAAGGAATTCCCCAATCCTATATGAGAAGAAAAGTATAACTGTGTGAGTGGAATGCGCACGTCACAAAGCAGTGCCTCGGAAGTCTTCTCTTCAGTTTCTTTCTGAAGATGTTTCCATTTGCACCATAAGCTTCAAAGTGCTCCCGTTATCCCTTTGCTGACTAAACTAAAACAGTGTTAGAATACTACTCAATGAAAACAGAAACTTAACTGTGTGAGTGGAATTCACATGACAAAATGAAGTTTCACAGAAAGCTTCCTTCTGGTTTTTATTGGAAGGCATTTCTTTTTCAGTATACTCTTTTTTTAAAATTTATTTATTATTATTATACTTTAAATTCTAGGGTACATGTGCATAACGTGCAGGTTTGTTACATATGTATACTTGTGCCATGTTGCTGTGCTGCACCCATCAACTCATCAGCACCCATCAACTCGTCATTTACATCAGATATAACTCCCAATGCAATCCCTCTCCCCTCCCCCCACACCCCCTCCCCATGATAGGCCCCGGTGTGTGATGTCCCCCTTCCCGAGTCCAAGTGATCTCATTGTTCAGTTCCCACCTATGAGTGAGAACATGTGGTGTTTGGTTTTCTGTTCTTGTGATAGTTTGCTGAGAATGATGGTTTCCAGCTGCATCCATGTCCCTACAAAGGACACAAACTCATCCTTTTTTATGGCTGCATAGTATTCCATGGTGTATATGTGCCACATTTTCTTAATCCAGTCTGTCACTGATGGACATTTGGGTTGATTCCAAGTCTTTGCTATTGTGAATAGTGCCGCAATAAACATACGTGTGCATGTGTCTTTATAGCAGCATGATTTATACTCCTTTGGGTATATACCCAGTAATGGGATGGCTATAAAAAAATAAATTTAACAGCATCTTCGATTTTTATAACAAATTCAGTAAGGCTCAATACCCTCTATGAAGCTAAAGAAGCCATTAGCACATAGAAGGAATCACTGTTTTTTAAATTGTCATTTTTCATTAAGAAGGAATATTAAACACATATGTGTGTATATATTTTTACTTTTTCCATGTTATTACCTAGTACATTCATGAGAACATAAAAGTAACAAGTATATATGATACATAGTAATACACTAGATTGATTCAGCTCCTGGCTCTGCCACTGGTGAGCTTTGGAACATTCTGGAAACAATTTACATCTGTGACAGTTTCTCCAGATGTGAAAATATCGAGTGTAAATGGATGGTGAATTTCTTTTCTTTTTTTAATTTGCTGACATGTTCAAATGCTAAATATTTTCAAGTATTTTAGAGATAATTTAGTGTAATGTCAATAAGCTACTTCCTAATAACTAGAACTCAATTCAATACTTTTGAAGGTTATGTTTCTCACAGTATTAAAATTCCCCTTGGTAAATTATGCTTTTAGCTAAAGTAAATTCATGAGATTTTTAACTCTCATAAAACACCAATAAAATCATTGTATATACAAGCAGAGTAAAGCAAAGCTCTCATATAATTAGATAATTACAGTAAAACTTTTGCTATGGAAAATGCGATTAACTATTTCATCAAGCAAAATTTAAGAGTTTGCTTTATATTTTGAACTTAGATTTGTTGCCAATTTCTTCCACTTTTAACAATTAAACACTTATTTGGTAAAAAAAAAAAAAAAAAAAAAAACCAGTGTCAGAATACTGCTGAATGAAAAGAGAAGCTTAGCTGTATGAGTGGAATCCACGCATCACAGAGCAGTTTCAGAGAAAGCTTCCTTCTGGTTTCCATCTGAGGTTATTTTTTTCTCAGGATATTCTAAAGAGTGTTCCCAAATGTCCTCTCTCAGATTCCACAGAAACAGTGATTACAAACTGCTCAATCCAAAGAATGATTTAACTCTATGCAATGAATACAAACATCACAAAAGAGTTGCTCAGAAAGCTTCTCTCCAATTTTCAATGGAAAACATTTCCTTGCTCGCCACAGTCCTCTGGTTGCCACTTAGTATTCCTTCACAGAATCCTCAAAGGCAGATTTTCCAATCTGGGAAATGCACAGGAAGCTTTAACTCTGTGAAATGAATGAACATTTCAGAGAGCAGCTTCTTGGAATGCTTTTTTCTGGGTTTTACTGAACGACATCTCACTTTTCGCCATAGTCTTAAATGTGCTCCAAATATCACTTTTTTAGTTTTACAGGAACAGTGTTCAAACAGTGCCTTATGAAAAGAAAGGTATAACTCCATGAGTGGAATGCACACATCACCAAGCAGTTTCTCAGAGAGCTTCTTTCCAGTTTTTTTCTGACGATATTTCCTTTTTCACCATAGGCCTGAATGTGAGCCCGAATGTCACTTCACGGATCCATCCATCACGGAGTTTCCAAGCTGCGTAATGTAAAGAAAGATTTATCTATGTGAGATGAATAAACATAGCAAAAAGTAGATTCACAGAATGCTTCTTTCCAGTTTTTATCTGAAGATATTTCCTTTTTCACCATTGTGCTGAATGTGCTCCCGAATGTCCCTTTGTGGATCCATCCATGACCGAGTTTTCAAGCTGCATAATGTAAAGATAGCTTTACCTGTGGGAGATGAATACACATATCACAGAGCAGTTTCATTGAAAGCTTCTTTCCCGTTTTTGTCTGAGGCTATATCCCTTTTCACCATAGGCATCAATGTGCTCCCGAACATCACTTGGGACCTTTTTCTCCAAAAGGGTTTCCCTGATGCTGTATGAGACGAGTGGCATAACACTGTGAGTGGAATCCACACATAACAAAGCAGTTCCTCGGAAAGCTTCTCTCCAGTTTCGGTCTGAATATATTTCCTTTTTCACCATAAGCCTCAAAGTACTCCCGAATATCCTTTCACACGCTTATCATAAACAGGTTTAGAAAACTACTCAATGAAAAGAGGAGTGAAACTGAGTGAGAGGAATTAAATCAACACAGAGCAGTTTCACAGAAAGCTTCCTTCTGGATTTTACCTGAGGTCATTTCTTTCTCCATATTCCAAGGAGCGTTCCCAAATGTCCTTCCTCAGATTCCACAGAAACAGTGATTTCAAACTGCTCAAACCAAAGAATGATTTAACTCTATGTGATGAAAACACAGATCATAGGAGGTTCTTCAGAAACTTCTCTACACTTTTCAATGGAAGAGATATCCTTGTTCACCACAGGCCTCTGGGTGCCACTTAATATCCCGTCACAGATTCCTCAAAGACAGAGTTTCCAAAGTGGGCAGTGTAGAGTAATCTTTAACTCTGAGAAATTAATGCATGTATCAGAGAGCAGTTTCTTGGAATTCTTCCTTCTGGATTTTATTTGAGGATATTTCACTTTTTGCCATATTATTCAATGTGCTCCGAAATATCAATTTTTCGGTGTTACAAGAACAGTGTTCAAACATTGCCTTAGGAGAAAAGAGGTATAACTCCCTGAGTGGAATGCATACATCACAAAGCAGTTTCTTAGAAAGCTTCTGTCCAGTTTTGATCTGAAGATATTTTCTTTTTCAACATAGGCCTGAATGTACTCCGGAATGTGCCTTCGCAGACCTGTACATGACAGAATTTCCAAGCTGCATAATGTAAAGAAAACTTTATCTATATGAGCTGAATAAACATAGCAAACAGGAGATTCACAGAAAGCTTCTTTCCAGTTTTCATCTGATGTTATTTCATTTTTCACTGTACTCCTGAATTTCCCTTCGCAGGTCCGTCCATGATGGAGTTTCCAAGCTACGTAACATAAAGAAAGCTTTATCTATGTGAGATGAATGCACATACAAGAGAGCAGTTTCACAGAAAGCGTCTTTCCAGTTTTAGTCTGAGGCTATTTTCTTTTTCACCTTAGGCATTAATGTGCCCCCAAATATCTCTTGGAACCTTTTCCTACAAAAGGGTTTCCCTGAATCTGTATGAGAAGGGAGGTAAAACACTGTGAGTGGAACGCACATGTCACAAATCAGTTCCTCGAAAAGATCTCTCCAGTTTCTATCTGAACTTATTTCCTTTTTCACCGTAAGCCTCAAAGCGATCCCTAATATCCCTTTACACGCTAAATATAAACAGTGTTAGAAAACAGCTCAATGAAAAGAAAAGCTTAAATGAGTGAGAAGAATTCACATGATGAATAGCAGTTTCACAGAAAGCTTGCTTCTAGTTTTTATATGAGGATATTTCTTTCTCCATATTCTAAAGAGCATTCCCAAATGTCCTTCTTCAGATTCCACAGGTGCAGTGATTTCAAACTGCTCAATCCAAAGAATGGTTTAACTCTATGAGATGAATACACACATCCCAAAGCAGTTGCTAAGAAGGCGTCTCTCCAGTTTTCAAAGGAAGACTCTTCCTTGCTCACCATGGGCCTCCAGGCACCAATTACTAGCCCTTCTCAGATTTTTCAAAGACAGAATTTCCAAATTGGGCAATATAAGGTTAGCTTTACCTCTATGAAATGAATGCACATGTCAGAGAACAGTTTCTTGGAACGATTCTCTCTGGGTTTTGCTTGAGGATATTTCACATTTTGAAATAGTCTTCAATGTGCTACGATTACTATCTTTTTAGTTTTACAGGAACAGTGTTCAAACACTGCCTTACAAGAAAAGAGGTATAACTCCCTGAGTGGAATGCATACATCACAAAGCAGTTTCTCAGAAAGCTTCTTTGCACTTTTTATCTAATGATATTTCTTTTTTCAACATAGTCGTCCACTTACTCCCGAATGTCCTCTGGTACCTATTTCTCCAAAAGGGATTCCCCAATCCTCTATGAGAATAAAAATATAACTGTGTGAGTGGAATTCACACGTCACAAAGCAGCTCCTCCAAAATCTTCTCTCCAGTTTCTATCTGAAGATATTTCCGTTTTCACCATAAGCCTCAAAGTGCTATCCCTTAGCTGACTAAACTAAAACAGTGTTAGAATACTGCTCAAAGAAAGCAGAAGCTTAATTGTGTGAGGAATTCACATGACACAGAAGTTTCAGAGAAAGCTTCCTTCTGGTTTTTATCGGAGGGTATTTCTTTTTCAGTATATTCTTAAGAGCATTCCCAAATGTCCTTTCTCAGGTTCCACAGAAACAGTGATTTCAAACTGCTCAATCCAAAGAATGATTTAAATCTGTGAGATCAATACACACGTCACAAAGCAGTTCCTCGGAAAGCTTCTCTCCGTTTTCGATCTGAACATATTTCCTTTTTCACCATAAGCCTCAAAGTGCTACTGAATATCCCATCCCACGCAAAACATAAACAGTTTTAGAAAACTGCTCAATGAAAAGAGAAGCTTAACTGAGAGATAGGAATTCAAGTGACAAATAACAGTTTCAAAGAAAGCTTCCTTCTGTTTTTTATGTGAGGATATTTCTTTCTCCATATTGTAAAGAGCATTCCCAAATGTCCTTCCTCAGATTCCAGAGAAACAGTGATTTCAAACTGATTAATTTAAAGAATGATTTATCTCTATGAGATGAATACACACGTCACAAAGCAGATGCTCAGAAAGCTTCTCTCCAGTTTTCAGTGGTAGACATTTACTTGCTCGCCACAAGCCTCCAGGCCCTACTTTTAAGATCCTTTCGCAGATTTCTCAAAGACAGAATTTCCAAACTGGGCAATGTAGAGTAAGCTATAACTCTGTGAAATGAATGCATATATCCGTGAACAGTTTCTTGGAACGCTTTTTTCTGGGTTATATTTGAGGATATATCACTTTTTGCCATAGTCCTCAAAGTGCTCCAAAATATCACCTTTTCGGTTTTACAGGAACAGTGTTCAAACACTGCCTTAGGAGAAAAGAGGTATAATTCCCTGAGTGGAATGCACACATCACAAAGCAGTTACTCAGAAAGCTTCTCCCCAGTTTTTATCTGAAGATATTTCCTTTATCTCTGTAGTCTTGAAGGTGCTCCCGAATGTAACTTCGTGGATCCATCCATGACGGTGTTTCCAAGCTACGTAATGTAAAGGAAACTTTATCTATGTGAGATGAATAAACATAGCAAAAAGCAGATTCACAGAAAGCTTCTTTCCAGTTTTTATCCGAAGATATTACCTTTTTCACCATAGTCCTGAAAGTGCTCCCTATTGTCCCTTCACGGATCCATCCATGACAGAGTTTCGAAGCTGTGTAATGTAAAGAAAGTTTTATCTCTGTAAGATGAATACAGATAACACGGAGTAGTTTCACAGAAAGCTTCTATCCTGTTTCTGTCTGAGGCTATTTCCCTTTTCACCATAGGCATTAATATGCCCCTGAACATCTCTTTGTACCTTTTTCTCCAAAAAGGTTTCCCTGATGCTGTATGAGAAGAGAGGTATAACACCGTGAGGGAATGGACACGTCACAAAGCAGTTCCTCGGAAACTTCTCTCCATTTTCTATCTGAATATATTTCCTTTTTCATCGTAAGCCTCAAAGAGCTCCCAAATATCCCGTCACACGCTAAAAATAAACAGTTTTAGAAAATTGCTCAATGAAAAGAGAAGTGTAACTGAGTGAGAGGAATTCACACGACAAATAGTAGTTTCACAGAAAACTTCCTACTTTTGTTTACCTGATTATATTCTTTTTCCATATTCTAAAGAGCATTCCCAAACGTCCTTCCTCAGATTCTACAAAAACAGTGATACCAAACTACTAAATTCAAGGTATGATTTAACTCTATGAGATGAATACACACATCACAAAGCACTTGCTCAGAAAGCTTCTCTTAAGTTTCAGTCTGAACATATTTCCTTTTTCTCTGTAAGCCTCAAATCACTCCCAAATATCCTTTCACACGCTAAACATAAACAGGGTTAGAAAACTGCTAAAGGAAAAGAGAGTCTTAACTGAGCAAGAGGAATTAGGATGACACAGAGTAGTTTCACAGAAAGCTTCCTTCTGGATTTTTCCTGAGGATAGTCTTTCTCTATAATCTAAGGAGGGTTTAAAAATATCCTTCCTCAGATTCCACAAAAACAGTGATTTCAAACTGCTCAATCCAAAGAATGGTTTAACTCAATGAGACGAATACACCCACCACAAAGCAGTTGCTCAGAAAGCTTCTCTCCAGTTTTCATCGGAAGACGTTTCCTTGTTCACCACAAGCCTAAGGGCGCCACATAATATCCCTTCACAGATTCCTCAAAGACAGATTTTCCAAACTTGGCAATGTACAGTAAGCTTTAATTCTGTGAAATGAATGCACATATCAGAGAGCAGTTTCTTGGAATTCTTTCTATGTGTTTTATTTGAGGATATGTCACTTTTCACAATTGTCTTCAATCTGCTCCAAAATATCACTTTTTCAGTCTTACAGGAATAGTGTTCACACACTGCCTTATGAGAAAAGACATATAACTGCCTGAGTGGAATGCACACATCACCAAGCAGTTTCTCAGAAAGCTTCTCCCCAGTTTTTATCTGAAGTTATTTCGGTTTTCAAAATAGTCCTGAATGTGCTCTCGAATGTCCCTTTGCAGATCGGTCCATGACAGAATTTTCAAGCTTCGTAATATAAAGAAAGCTTTATCAATGTGAGATGAATAAAAATAAAAAAACCAGATTCACAGAAAGCTTCTTTCCAGTTTTTCTCTGAGGATATTTCCTTTTTCACCACAGCCGACCATATACATCCGAATGTCCCTTGGTATCTTTTTCTCCAAACGGGATTCCCCAATCCTTTATGTAAAGAGAGGTATAACACTGTGATTGAAATGCACAGGTCACAAACCAGTTCCTCGGAAACCCTCTCTCTAGTTTCTATCTGAACATATTTCCTTTTTCACCGTAAGCCACAAAGCAATCACGAATATCCCTTCACACGCTAAACATAAAAAGTCTTAGAAAAGTCCTCAATGAAAAGAGAAGCTTAACTGAGTGAAAGGAATTCATGCGACACATAGCAGGTTCACAGAAAGCTTCCTTCTGGTTTTTATCAGAGGATATTTCTTTCTCCATATTCCAAAGAGCGTTCCCAAATATCCTTCCGCAGATTCCACAGAAACATTTATTTCAAACTGCTCAATCCAAAGAATTATTTAACTCTATGAGATGAATACACATTTCACAAAGCAGTTGCTCAGAAAGCTTCTCTCCAGTTTTCAACGGAAGATATTTCCTTGCTCACCACAGACCTCCGGGCGCCACTTAATATAACTTCGCAGATTCCTCAAAGACAGTGTTTCTGAAGCGGGCCATGTAGAGTAAGCTTTAACTCTGTGAAGTGAATGCACATGTCAGAGAGCAGTTTCTTGGAACGCTTCTTTCTGGGTTTTATTTGAGGACAATTCACTTTTCCCCATAGTTTTCAATGCACTCCAAAATATAACATTTTCAGTTTTATAGGAACAGTGTTCAAACACTGCCTCATGAGAAAGCAGGTATAACACCTTGAGTGGAAAGCACACATCACAAAGCAGTTTCTCAGAACACTTCTCTCCGGATTTTTTCTGAAGATATTTCCTTTTTCACCATTGCTCTGAATGTGCTCCCGAATGTCCCTTCATGGTTCCGTCCATGACACAGTTTCGAAGCTCTGTAATACAAAGTAAGCTTTACCTATGTGAGCTGAATAAATATAGCAAAATGCAGACTCCCAGAAAGCTTCTTTCCAGTTTTTATCTGAAAATATTTACTTTTTCTCCATCATCCATAATGTTCTCCCGAATGTCCCTTCATGAAAAAAACTCTGTCCATGACAGAGTTTGCAAGCTGCGAAATGTAAAGAAAGCTTTATTTATGTGAGATGAATACACGTATCACAGAGCAATTTCATAGAAAGCTTCCTTCCCGTTTTTGGGTGAGGATAATTCCTTTTTCACAATAGCCATCTGTATACTCCTGAATGTCCCTTGGTAGCTTTTTCTCCAAAAGGGATTCCCCAATCCTCTATGAGAAGAAAGGTATAACTCTATGAGTGGAATGCACACGTCACAAAGCAGCTCCTCAGAACTCTTTTCTCTAGTATCTATCTGAAGATATTTCCATTTTCAGCATAAGCCTCAAAGCACTCCTGAATATCCATTCGCAGACTAAATACAGTGTTAGAATACTGGTCAATGAAAACAGAAGCTTAACTGTGTGAGTGGAAATCGAATGACTGAGAGCAGTTTCACAGAAAGCTTCCTTCTGGTTTTTATCTGAGGGTATTTCCTTTTCAGCATATTCAAAAGACCGTTCCCAAATGTCCTTTCTCAGGTTCCACAGAAACACTGATTTCAAATTTCTCAATGCAAAGAATGATTTAACTCTGTGAGATGAATACACACATCACAAAGCATTTGCCCGAAGGCTTCTCTCCAGTTTTCATCAGAAGATGTTTCCTTTCTCACCACAAGCCTCTGGGAGCCACTTAATATCCCTTCACAGATTCCTCAAAGACAAAGTTTCCAAACTGGGCTACGTAGTATAAGCTTTAACTCTCTGAAATTAATGCACACTTTAGAGAGTAGTTTCTTCTAACGCTTCTTTCTGGGTTTTATTTCAGGATATTTCACTTTTTGCCATAGTCATCAATGTGCTGCAAAATATCACTTTTTCAGTTTTACAGGGACAGTGTTCAAACACTGCCTTATAAGAAAAGAGGTATAACTCCCTGAGTGGAATGCACACATCAAAAAGCAGTTTCTCAGAAAGCTTCTCTCCTGTTTTTATCTGAAGATTTTTTATATTTCCCCAGAGGCCTGTATGTGCTCCCGAATGCCTCTTCGTGAATGCATGAAGCAGTTTCAAATCTACGTAATGGAAGAAAGTTTCACCTGTGTGAGATGAATAGACATATCTATCACAAAGCATTTTCAGAGAAAGCTTCTTTCCACTTTTTGTCTAAGGATATTTCCATTTTCAACATAGCCATCCATATACTCTGAATGTCCCGTGGTAGCGTTTTCTCCAAACGGGATTCCCCAATCCTCTATGAAAAGAGAAGTATCACTCTGTGGGTGGAATGTACATGTCACAAAGCAGCTCCTCAGAAATCTTCTCTCCAGTATTTATCTGAAGATATTTCGGTTTTCACCGTAAGCCTCAAAGTGCTCCCTTGTATCCCTAGGCTGACTTACCTAAAACAGTGTTAGAATACTGCTCAATGAAAACAGAAGCTTATCTGTGCCAGTGGACTTCATGTGACCTAGAGCAATTTCACAGAAAGTTTTCTTCTCGTTTTTATCGGAAGGTATTTCTTTGTCAGCATATTCGTATGCGCGTTCCCAAATGTCCTTTCTCAGTTTCCACGGAAACAGTGATTTCAAACTGCTCAATTCAAAGAAAGGTTTAACTCTATGAGATTAATACAAACATCACAAAGCAGTTGCTCCGAAACTTCTCTCCAGTTTTCATCAGAAGACATTTCCTTTCTCACCACAAGCCTCCAGGCGCCTCTTAATATCCCTTCCCATATTCATCTAAGACAGAGTTTCCCAACTAGGCTACGTAGTGTAAGCTTTAACACTGTTAAATGAATGTACACGTCAGAGAGCAGTTTCTTGGAATGCTTCTTTCTGGGTTTTATTTCAGGATATTTCACTTTGCATCATAGTCTTCAAAGCACCGCAAAATATCACTTTCTCAGTTTTACAGGAACAGTGTTCAAACACTGCCTTATGAGAAAAGAGGTATAACTCCCTGAGTGGAATGCTCACATCAGAAAGCAGTTTCTCAGAAAGCTTCTCTCCAGTTTTTATCTGAAGTTATCTCCTATTAACCCACAGGCCTGAATGTGCTCCCTAATGTCCCTTCATGAATCCGTCCATGGCGCAGTTTCAAAACTGCATAATAGAAAGAAAGTTTTATCTATGTGAGATGAATAGACATATCTATCACATAGGAGTTTCACAGAAAGATTCTTTCCAGTTTTTGTCTGAGGATATTTCCTTTTTCACCATAGCCGTCCATATGCTCCAGAATGTCCCCTGGAAGCTGTTTCTCCAAACGGGATTTCCCAATCCTCTATAAGAAGAAAAGTGTAACTTTGTAAGTGTAATGCACAAGTCACAAAGCAGCTCCTCGGAAATCTTCTCTCCAGTATCAATCTGAAGATATTTCCGTTTTCACCATAAGTTTCAAAGCACTCCTGAGTATCCCTTAAACGACTTACCTAACATAGTGTTAGAATACTGCTCAATGAAAACAGAAGCTTAACTGTGCAAGTGGAATTCAAGAGACTTAGAGCAGTTTCACAGAAGGTTTCCTTCCGGTTTTTATCAGAGGTTATTTCTTTTTCAGTGTATTCTTAAGAGCATTCCCAAATGTCCTTTCTCAGGTTCCACAGAAACAGTGATTTCAAACTGCTCAATCCAAAGAATGATTTAACTCTTTGAGATAAATACACACATCACAAAGCAGGTGCTCCGAAAGCTTCTCTCGTTTTCATCAGAAGACGTTTACGTTCTCAGCACAAGCCTCCGGGCACCACTTAATATTCCTTCACAGATACCTCAAAGGCAGAGTTTCCAAACTGTAAAATATAGTGTCAGCTTCAACACTCTGAAATGACTGAACAAGTCAGAGAGCAGTTTCTTGGAATGCTTCTTTCTGGGTTTTATTTCAGGATATTTCACTTTTCATCATAGTCTTCAAAGCACCGCAAAATATCACGTTTTCAGTTTTACAGGAACAGTGTTCAAACACTGCCTTATGAGAAAAGAGATATAACTCCCTGCGTGGAATGCTCACATCACAAAGCAGTTTCTCAGAAAGCTTCTCTCCAGTTTTTATCTGAAGATATCTCCTATTAACCCACAGGCCTGAATGTGCTCCCGAATGTCCCTTCATGAATGCGTCCATGGCGCAGTTTCGAAACTCCGTAATGGAAAAACAGTTTCATCTATGTGAGATGAATAGACATATCTATCACAAAGCAGTTTTACAGAAAGCTTCTTTCCAGTTTTTGTCTGAGGATATTTCCTTTTTCAACATAACCGTCCATATACTCCCGAATGTAATGTCCCCTGGTAGCTTTTTCTCCAAACGGGATTCCCCAATCCTCTATGAGAAGAAAAGTATAACTCTGTGAGTGGAATGCATATGTCACAGAGCAACTCCTCGGAAATCTTCTCTCCAGTATCTATCTGAAGATATTTCCGTTTTCACCATAAGCCTCAAAGCGCTCCCGAGTATCCGTTAGCTGACTAACCTAAAACAGTGTTAGTATACTGCTCAATGAAAACAGAAGCTTAGCTGTGTGAGTGGACTTCATGTGACCTAGAGCAGTTTCACGGAATGTTGCCTTCTACTTTTTATTAGAGGGTGTTTCTTTTTCAGCATATTCTTAATAGCATTCCCAAATGTCCTTTCTCAGGTGCCACAGAAGCAGTGATTTCAAATTGCTCAATCCAAAGAATGATTTATCTCTATGAGATGAATACACACATCACAAAGCAGTTGCTCCAAAAGCTTCTCTGCAGTTTTCATCAGAAAACGTTTCCTTTCTCACCACAAGCTTCCGGACGCCACTTAATATCCTTTCAGAAATTCCTCAAAGACAGAGTTTAAACACTGGGCAACATAATGTAAGCTTTACACTCTGAAATGAATGTGCATGTCAGAGAGCAGTTTCTTGGAACCCTTCTTTCTGTGTTTATTTCGGGATATTTCACTTTTCGCCATAGTCTTCAATGCGATGCAAAGTATCACTTTTATAGTTTTATAGGAATCGTGTTCAAACACTGCCTTATGAGAAAAGAGTTATAACTCCCAGAGTGTAATGCACACATCACAAAGCAGTTTCTCAGAAAGCTTCTCTCCAGTTTATATCTGAAGATATCTCCTATTTCCCCACAGGCCTGAATGTGCTCCTCAATATCCCTTCGCAAATCTGTCCATGACGCAGTTTCAAAACTGAGTAATAGAAAGTTTTATCTGTGTGAGACAAATAGACATAACTATCACAAAGCAGTTTCACAAAAAGCTTCTTTCCAGTTTTTGTCTGAGGATATTTCCTTTTTCACCATAGCCATCCGTATACTCCCGAATGTCCCCTGGTAGCCTTTTCTTCAAACGAGATTCCCCAATCCTCTATGAGAAGAAAAGTATATGTCTTTGAGTGGAATGCTCACTTCACAAAGCAGCTCCTCGGAAATCATCTCTCCAGTATCTATCTAAAGATATTTCTGTTTTCACCATAAGCCTCAAAGCGCTCCCAAGTATCCCTTAGCTGACTAACCTAAAACAGTGTTAGAATACTGCTCAACGAAAACAGAAGCTTAACTGTGCGAGTGGACTTCACGTGACCTAGAGCAGTTTCCTCCTGCTTTTTATCGCAGGATATTTCTTTTTCAGCATATATTTAAGAGCATTCCCAAATGTCCTTTCTCAGGTTCCACAAAAACCATGATTTCAAAGTCCTCAATCCGAAGAATAATTTAACTCTCTGAATTGAATACACACATCACAAGGCAGTTGCTCCAAAAGGTTCTCTCCCGTTTTCATTGGAAGATGTTTCCCTTCTCACCACAAGCATCCAAGTGCCACCAAATATCCCTTCACAGATTCCTCAAAGACAGAGTTTCTAAACTGGGCAACGTAGTGTAAACTTTAATTCTCTGAAATGAATGCATACATCCGAGAGCAGTTTCTTGGAATGCTTCTTTCTGGGTTTTATTTCAGGATATTTCACTTTTCGCCCTAGTCTTCAAGGCACTGCAAAATATCACACTTTCAGTTTTAAAGGAACAGTGTTCAAACACTGCCTTATGAGAAAAGAGGTATAACTCCCAGACTGGAATGCACACATCACAATCAGGTTTCTCAGAAAGCTTCTCTCCAGTTTTTATCTGAAGATAGTTCCTATTTCCCCACAGGCCTGAATGTACTCCCGAATGTCCCTTCGCGAATCCGTCCATGACGCAGTTTCAAAACTGCGTAATAGAAAGAAAGTTTTATCTATGTGAGATGTATAGACATATCTATCACAAAGCAGTTTCACAGAAAGATTCCTTCAAGTTTTTGTCTGAGGATACTTCCTTTTTCACCATAGCTGTCCATATACACCCGAATGTCCCCGATAGTGATTTCTCCAAATGGGATTCCTCAATCCTCTATGTGAAGAAAAGTATAACTCTATGAGTGGAATGCACACATCACAAAGCAGCTCCTCTGAAATCTATTCTCCTGTTTTTATCTGAAGATATTTCCGTTTTCACCATATGCCTCAAAGCGCTCCTGAGTATCCCTTAGCTGACTAACCTAAAATAGTGTTAGAACACTGCTCAAGGAAAACAGAAGCTTAACTGTGCGAGTGGAATTCACATGACATTTCACAGAATTGTCAGTTTCACAGAAAGTTTTCTTCTGTTTTTTATCGGAGGTTATTTCTTTTTCAGCATATTCTTAAGAGTGTTCCAAAATGTCCTTTCAAAGGTTCCACAGAAACAGTGATTTCAAACTGTTCAATTCAATGTATGACTTAACTTTATGAGGTGAATACACACATCCCAAAGCAGTTGCTCAGAAAGTTTCTCTCCAGTTTTCATTGGAAGACGTTTCCTTCCTCTCCACAAGCCTCTGGGCACCCCTTAATATCCCTTCACAGTTTCCTCAAAGACAGAGTTTCCAAACTGTGCAATGTAGTGTAACCTTTAACCATCTGAAATGAAAGCACAAGTCAGAGAGCAGTTTCTTGGAACGCTTCTTTCTGGGTTTCATTTCAGGATATTTCACTTTTTGCCATAGTCTTCAATGCGGTGCAAAATATGACTTTTTCAGTTTTACAGGAACAGTGTTCAAACACTGCCTTATGAGAAAAGAGGTAAAACTCCCTGAGTGGAATGCAGACATCACAAAGCAGTTGCTCCAAAAGCTTCTCTCCAGTTTTCATTGGAAGACGTTTCCTTTCTCACCACAAGCCTCTGGACACGAAGTAATATCCCTTCACAGATCCCTCAAAGACAGACTTTCCAAACTGGGCAACGTACTGTAAGCTTTAACTCTCTGAAATTAATGCACACTTTAGAGAGCAGTTTCTTGGAATGCTTCTTTCTGGGTTTCATTTCAGGATATTTCACTTTTCGCCATTGTCTTCAAGAACCTGCAAAATATCACTTTTTCAGTTTTACAGGAATAGTGTTCAAACACTGCCTTATGAGAAAAGAGGTATAACTCCCTGAGTGGAATGCACACATCACAAAGCCGTTGCTCCGAAAGCTTCTCTCCAGTTTTCATCTGAAGATATTTCCTATTTCCCCACAGGCCTGAAAGTGCTCCCGAATGTCCATTCATGAATACATCCATGACACAGTTTCAAAACTGCATAATAGAAAGAAAGTTTTATCTATGTGAGATGAATAGATATGTCTATCACAAAGCAGTTTCACAGAAAGCTTCTTTCCAGGTTTTGTCTGAGGATATTTCCTTTTCCACCACAGCCATCCACGCACTCCCGAGTGTCCCCTGGTAGCTTTTTCTCCAAACAGGATTCTCCAATAGTCTTTGAGAAGAAAAGTTAAAGTCTGTGAGAGGAATGCACACGTAACAATGCAGCTCCTCAGAAATCTTCTCTACAGTATCTACCTGAAGATATTTCAGTTTTCACCATAGGCCTCATATTGCTCCTGAGTATCCCTTAGCTGACTAACCTAAAACAATGTTAGAATACTAGAATACTGCTCAATGAAAACAGAAGCTTAACTGTGTGAGTGGAATTCATGTGACCTACAGCAGTTTAACAGAAAGTTTCCTTCTGCTTTTTATCGGAGGGTATTTGTTCTTCAGCATATTCTTAACAGTGTTCCCAAATATCCTTTCTCAGGTTCCACAGAAACCGTGATTTCAAACTGCTAAATCCAAAGAATGATTTAAGTCTATGAGATGAATATGCACATCAAAAAGCAGTTGCTCTGAAAGCTTCTCTCCAGTTTTCATTGGAAGATGTTTCCTATCTCACCACAAGCCTCCGGGCACCACTTAATATCCCTTCACAGATTCCTCAAAGACAGAGTTTCTAAACTGGGCAATATAGTGTAAGCTTTAACCCTCTGAAAAAAAATGCACACGTCATAGAGCAGTTTCTTGGAACGCTTCCTTCTGGGTTCTATTTCATGATATTTCACTTTTTGCCATAGTCTTCAACGCGCTGTAAAATATCACTTTTTCAGTTTTACAGGAACAGTGTTCAAGCACTGCCCATGAGAAAAGAGGTATAACTCCCTGAGTGAAATGCACTCATCAGAAAGTAGTGTCTCAGAAAGCTTCTATCCAGTTTTTATCTGAAGATATTTCCTATTTCACCACAGGCCTGAATGTGCTCCCCAATGTCCGTTCACGAATCCGTCCATGACGCAGTTTCAAAACTCCATAATAGAAAGAAACTTTTATCTATGTGAGAAGAATAGACATATCTATCACAAAGCAGTTTCACAGACAGCTACTTTCCAGTTTTTGTCTGAGGATACTTCCTTTTTCACCATTCCCATCCATACACTCCCGAATATCCCCTAGTAGCATTTTCTCCAAGCGGGATTCCCCCATCCTCTATGAGAAGAAAAGTATAACTCTGTGAGTGGAATGCACACGTCACAAAGCAGCTCCTGGGAAAACTTCTATGCAGTATCTATCTGAAGATATTTCCGTTTTCACCATAAGCCTCAAAAGGCTCCCAAGTATCACATAGTTGACTCACCTAAAACAGTGTTAGAATACTGCTCAATGAAAACAGAAACTTAACTGTGCAAGTGGGCTTCACGTGACTTAGAGCAGTTTCACAGAAAGTTTTCTTCTGGTTTTTATCAGAGGGTATTTCTTTTTCAACATATTCTTAAGAGGGTTCCCAAATGTCCTTTCTCAGTTTCCACAGAAACAGTGATTTCAAACTGCTGAATCCAAAGAATGATTTAACTCTATGAGATGAGTACACACATCACAAAGCAGTTGGTCCAAAATCTTCTCTCCAGTTTTCATCAGAAGATGTTTCCTTTCTCACCACAAGCCTCTGGGCACCACTCAATATCTTTTCACAGATTCCTCAAAGACAGAGTCTCCAAACTGGGCAACGTAGTGTAAGCTTTAACTCTCTGAAATGAATGCACACATCAGAGTGCAGTTTCTTCCAATGCTTCTTTCTGGGTTTTATTTCAGGATATTTCACTTTTACCCATCGTCTTAAAGGCGCTGCAAAATATCACTTTTTCAATTTTACAGAAACAGTGTCAAACACTGACATATGAGAAAAGAGGTGTAACTTCCTGAGTGGAAAGCACCCATCACAAACCAGTTTCTCAGAAAGCTTCTCTCCAGTTTTTATCTGAAGGTATCTACTATTTCCCCACCAGCTGAAATGTGCTTCTGAATGTCCCTTCGCGAATCTGTCCATGACGCAGTTTCAAAATTGCATAATACAAAGAAAGTTTTATCTATGTGAGATGAATAGACATATCTATCCTAAAACAGTTTCACAGAAAGCTTCATTCCATTTTTTGTCTGAGGATATTTCCTTTTTCAACATAGCCATCCATATACTCTCGAATGTCCCCTGGTAGCTTTTTCTCCAGATGGATTCCCCAATCCTCTATGAGAAGACAAGTATAACTCTGTGAGTGGAATTCACACGTCACAAAGCAGCTCCTCAGAAATCTTCTCTCCAGTATCTATCTGAAGATACTTCCACTTTCATCGTAAGCTTCAAAGCGCTCCCGAGTATCCCTTAGCTGACTAACCTAAAACAGATATAGAACACTTCTCAATGAAAACAGAAGCTTAACTGTGTGAGTGGAATTCACGTGACCTAAAGCAGTTTCACAGAAAGTTTCCTTCTGGTTTTTATCTTAGGGTATTTCTTTTTCAGCATATTCCTTAGAGCATTCCCAAATGTCCTTTCTCAGTTTCCACAGAAACAGTGATTTCAAACTGCTCAATCAAAAGAATCATTTAAATCTATGAGATGAATACACGCATCACAAAGCAGTAGCTGTGAAAGCTTCTCTCCAGTTTTCATCGGAAGACTTTTCCTTTCTCACCACAAGCTTCTGGGTGCCACTTAATATCCCTTCACAGATTCCTCAAAGACAGAGTCTCCAAACTGGGCAATGTAGTGTAAGCTTTAACGCACTGTAATGAAAGCACACGTCAGAGAGCAGTTTCTTGAAATGCTTGTTTCTGGGTTTTATTTCAGGATATTTCACTTTTCGTCATAGTCTTCAATGCCCTGCTAAATATCACTTTTTCAGTTGTACAGCAATAGTATTAAAACACTGCCTTATTGGGAAAGAGGTATAACTCACTGAGTGGAATGCACACATCACAAAGCAGTTTCTCAAAAAGTTTCTCTCCAGTTTTCATCTGGAGATATCTCCTATTCCCCACAGGCCTGAAGGTGCTCCCGAATGTCCCTTCGTGAATCGGTCCATGACTCAGTTTCAAAACTGAGTAATAGAAAGAAACTATTATCTATAAGAGATGAATAGACATATCCGTCACAAAGCAGTTTCACAGAAAGCTTCTTTTCAGTTTTTGTCTGAGGATATTTCCTATTTCACCATAGCCATCCATATAATCCTGAATGTCCACTGGTAGCTTTTTCTCCAAACGGGATTCCCCAATCCTCTATGAGATGAAAAGTAGAAATCCGTGAGTGGAATGTACATGTCACAAAGCAGCTCCTGGAAACCTTCTCTCCAGTATCTATCTGAAGATATTTCCATTTTCACCATAAGCCTCAAAGCGCTCCCGAGTATCCCTTAGCTGACTAACCTAAAACAGTGTTAGAATACTACTCAATGAAAACAGAAGCTTAATTGTGCGAGTGGAATTCACGTCACCTGGAACAGTTTCACAGAAAGATTTCTTCTCGTTATTATTGGAAGGTATTACTTTTTCAGCATACACTTAAGAGCGTTCTCAAATGTCCTTTCTCAGATTCCACAAAAACAGTGATTTCAAACTACTCAATCCAAAGAATGATTTACCTCTATGAAATGAATACACACACCATAAAGCAGTTTCTCAGAAAGCTTCTCTCCAGTTTTTATCTGAAGATATTTCCTATTTCCCCACAGGTCTGAATGTGTTCCTGAATGTCCCTTTGCGAATCGGTCCATGACGCAGTTTCAAAACTGCATAATAGAAAGAAAGTTTTATCTGTGTGAGATGAATAGACATATCTATCACAAAGCAGTTTCACAGAAAGCTTATTTCCAGTTTTTTTCTGAGGATATTTCCTTTTTCACCATAGCTGTCCATATACTCCCGAATGTCCCCTGGTAGCGTTTACTCCAAACGGGATTCCCCCATCCTCTATGAAAAGAAAAGTATAACTCTGTGAGTGGAATGCACACGTCACAAAGCAGCTCCTCAGAAATCTTCTCTCCCGTATCTATCTGAAGATATTTCCTGTTTCACCGTGAGCCTCAAAGTGCTTCTGAATATCACCTCTCAGACTAAACGAAAACAGTGTTAGAATACTGCTCAATGTAAATAGAAGCTTAACTGCGAGTGGAATTCATGTGATCTAGAGCAGTTTCACAGAAAGTTTCCTTCTGTTTTTTATCGGAGGGTATTTCTTTTTCAGCATATTCTTAAGAACGTTCTCAAATGTCCTTTCCCAGATTCCACAAAAACAGTGATTTCAAACTGTTCAATCTAAAGAATGATTGAACTCTATGAGATGAATACACATACTACAAAGCAGTTGCTCCAAAATTTTCTCTCCAGTTTTCATCAGAAGACTTTCCCTTTCTCACCACAAGCCTCCGGACGCCACTTAGTATCCCTTCACAGATTCTTCAAAGACAGAGTTTCTGAACTGGTCAATGTAGTGTAAGCTTTAACCCTCTGAAATGAATTCACACGTCAGAGAGCAGTTTCTTGGAACGCTGCTTTCTGGTTTTATTTCAGGATAATTCACTTTCCATCATAGTCTTCAATGTGCTGCAAAATATCACTTTTTCAGTTCTACAGCAACAGTGTTCATACACTGCCTTCTGTGAAAAGAGGTATAAGTCCCTCAGAGGAATGCACACATAACAAAGCAGTTTCTCAGAAAGCTTCTCTCCAGTTTTTATCTGAAGATATATCCGTTTTCACCGTAGACCTGAATGCTCTCCTGAATGTCCCTTCGCAAATCCGTCCATGACGCAGTTTCAAAACTGCGTAATAAAGGAAAGTTTTATCTATGTGAGATGAATAGACATATGTATCCCTAAGCAGTTTCACAGAAAGCTTCTTCCCATTTTTTGTCTGAGGATATTTCCTTTTTCACCATAGCCATCCATGTACTCACGAATGTCCCCTGGTAGCTTTTTGCAGATCGCATTTCTCAATCCTCTATGAGAAGAAAAGTATAACTCTGTGAGTGTAATGCACGTGTCACAAAGGAGCTCGCCGGAAATCTTTACTCCAGTATCTATCTGAAGATATTTCCACTTTCACTGTAAGCATCAAAGCACTCCAGAGTATCCCTTAGCTGACTATGCTAAAACAGTGTTAGAATACTGCTCAATTAAAACAAAGCTTAAGTGTGCGAGTGGACTTCCCGTGACCTGGAGCCGTTTCACAGAAAGTTTCCTTCAGGTTTTTATCGGAGGATACTTCTTTTTCAGCATATGCTTAAGAGCATTCCCAAATGTACCTTATCAGTTTCTACAGAAAAAGTGATTTCGAACTGCTCAATCCAAAGAATGATTTAACTCTTTGAGATGAATACACACATCACAAAGCAGTTGCTCAGAGGGCTTCTCTCCAGTTTTCATTGGAAGATATTTCCTTGCTCACCACAAGCCTCTGGGCGCCACATAATACCCCTTCACAGATTCCTCAAAGAGTGTTTCCAAACTGGGCAACGCTGTTTAAGCTTTAACTCTCTGAAATGAATGCATACGTCAGAGAGCAGTTTCTTGGAACGCTTCTTTCTGGGTTTTATTTCAGGATATTTCATTTTTCGCCAGAGTCTTCAATGAGCTGCAAAATAGCACTTTTTCAGTTTTACAGGAACAGTGTTCAAACACTGCCTTATGAGAAAAGAGGTATAACTCCCTGAGTGGAATGCACACGTCACAAAGCAGTTTCTGAGAAAGCTTCTCTCCAGTTTTTATCTGGAGATATTTCCTATTTCCCCACAGGCCTGAATGTGCTCCCGAATGTCCCTTCGTGAATCTGTCCATGACACAGTTTCAAAACTGCGTAATATAAAGAAATTTTTATCCATGTGTGAAAAATGGACATATCTATCAGAAAACAGTTTCACAGAAAGCTTCTTTCCAGTTTCTGTCTGAGGATATTTTTTTTTCGCCATAGCTGTGCATATACTCCCGAATGTCCCTTGGTAGCATTTACTCCAAAAAGGATTCCACAATCCTCTAAGAGAAAAAAAGTATAACTCTGTGAGTGGAATGCACATGTCACAAAGCAGCTCTTCGGAAATCTCTCCGGTATCTATCTGAAGATATTTCCTTTTTCACCATAAGCCTCAAAGCGCTCCCGAATAGCACTTCACAGACTAAACAAAAACAGTGTTAGAATACTGCTCAATGAAAACACAAGCTTAACTGTGCAGTTGGAATTCACATGACCTAGAGCTGTTTCACAGAAAGTTTCCTTCTGCTTTTTATCTGAGTGTATTTCTTGTTCAGCATATTCTTAAGACCCTTGCCAAATGTCCTTTCTCAGGTTCCACAGAAACAGTGATTTCAAACTGCTCAATCCAAAGAATGATTTAACCCTATGAGATGAATGCACACATCACAAAGCAGTTGCTCAAGAAGCTTCTCTCTAGTTTCCATTGAAAGACATTTCTTTTCTCCCCACAAGCCTCTGGGCACCACTTAATATCCCATCACAGATTCCTCAAATACAGTGTTTCCAAACTGGGCAACGTAGTGTAAGCTTTAACACTCTGAAATGAATGCACACGTCAGAGAGAAGTTTCTAGGAACGCTTCCTACTGGTTTTATTTCAGGATATTTCACTTTTGGTCAGTCTTCAATGTGCTGCAAAATATCACTGTTTCAGTTTTACCAGAACAGTGTTCAAACACAACCTTATGAGAAAAGAGGTATAACTTCCTGAGTGGAATGCACACATCACGAAGCACTTTCTCAGAAAGCTTCTCTCCAGTTTTTATCTGAAGATATCTCCTATTTTTCAACAAGCCTGAATGTGCTCCTGAATGTCCCTTCGCGAATCCCTCCATGATGCAGTTTCAAAACTGCGTAATAGAAGGGAATTTTTATCTAAGTGAGTTGAATAGACATATCTATCACAAAGAAGATTCACAGAAAGTTTCTTTCCAGTTTTTACCTGAACATATTTCCTTTTTCACCATAGTCCTCAATGTCCATTCATGGATCAGTCCATGACAGAGTTTCCAAGCTGCGTAATGTAAATAAAACTTTATCTATGTGAGATGAATACACATATCACAGAGCAGTTTCATAGAAAGCTTCTTTCCAGTTTTTGTCTGAGGCTATTTCCCTTTTCACCATAAGTATCAATATGCTCCTGAATATCACTTGGTAACTATTTCTCCAATAAGGTTTCCGCGATTCTGTATGAGAAGAGAGTTATAACACCATGAGTGGAATGCACACGTCACAAATCAGTTCCTCAGAAAGCTTCTCTTCAGTTTCTGTGTTTACATATACCCTTTTTCACCGTAAGCCTCAAAGTGCTCCCAAATATCCCTTCACACGCTAAACATAAACAGGGTTAGAGAACTGCTCAATGAAATGAGAGGCTTAACTGAGCGAGAGGTATTAAGACAACACAGAGTAGTTTCACAGAAAGCTTCCTTCTGGATTATATCTTAGAGTATTTCTTTCTCTATATTCCAAGCAGTGTTCCCAAATGTCCTCTCTCAGATTCCACAGAAACAGTGATTTCAAACTGCTCAATCCAAAGAATGGTTTAATTCTATGAGACAAATACACACACCACAAAGTAGTTGCTCAGAAAGCTTCTCTCCAGTTTTCATCAGAAGACGTTTCCTTGCTCACCACAAGCCTCCGGGTGCACTTAATATGCCTTCACAGAAAGCTTTGAGTGGAATCCACATGACAAAGAGCACTTTCACAGAAAGTTTCCTTCTAGTTTCTATCTCAGGTTATTTCCTTTTCAGGATATTTAAAGAGTGTTCCCAAATGTCCTCTCTCAGATTCTACAGAAACAGTGATTTCAAACTGCTCAATACAAAGAATGATTTAACTCTATGAGATGAATACAAACATCACAAAAGAGTTGCTCAGAAAGCTTCTCTCCAGTTTCCAATGGAAAATATTTCCTTGCATGCCACAGTCCTCCTGTTGCCACTTAATATCCCTTTGCAGAATCCTCCAAGACAGACTTTCCAAACTCGAAAATGCACAGGAAGTTTTAACTCTGTGAAATGAATGGACATGTCAGAGAGCAGTTTCTTGGAATGCTTCTTTCTGGGTTCCACTGAATGACATCTCACTTTTCGCCATAGTCTTAAATGTGCTCCAAATATCATTTTTTTAGTTTTACAGGAACAGTGTTCAAACAGTGCCATATAAGAAGAAAGTTATAACTCCCTGTGTGGAATGCACACATCACCAAGTAGTTTCTCAGAGATCTTCTCTCCAGTTTTTATCTGACGATATTTCCTTTTTCACCATAGGCCTGAACGTGATCTCGAATATCCCTCTGTGGATCCATCCATCACGGAGTTTCCAAGCTGCATAATGTAAAGAAAGATTTATCTATGTGAGATGAATAAACATATCAAAAGGCATATTCACAGAATGCTCGTTTCCAGTTTTTATCTAATGATATTTCCTTTTTCACCATAGTGCTGAATGTGCCCCTGAATGTCCTTTCGTGGATCCATCAATGACAGAGTTTTCAAGCTGCATAATGTAAAGAAAGCTTTATCTATGTGAGATGAATATACATACCACAGGGCAGCTTCATAGAAAGTTTCTTTCCAGTTTTTGTCTGAGGCTATATCCCTTTTCACCATAGGCATCAACGTGCTCTAGAACATCACTTGGGACCTTTTTCTCCAAAAGAGTTTCCCTGATGCTGTATCAGAAGAGAGGTATAACACTGTGAGTGGAATGCACACATCACAAAGCAGTTTCCTCAGAAAGCTTCTCTCCAGTTTCAGTCTGAACATATTTCCATTTTCACCATAATCCTCAAAGTACTCCCGAATATCCCTTCACACGCTAAACATAAACAGGTTTGGAAAACTACTCAATGAAAAGAGAGGTGAAACTGAGTGAGAGGAATTAAGTTGACACAGAGCAGTTTCACAGAAAGCTTCCTTCTGTATTTTAACTGAGGACATTTCTTTCTCCATATTCCAAATGTCCTTCCTCAGATTCCACAGAAACAGTGATTTCAAACTGCTCAATCCAAAGAATGATTTAACTCTATGAGATGAAAACACAGATCATACACACTTGCTCAGAAAGCTTCTCTACAGCTTTCAATGGAAGAGATTTCCTTGCTCACCACAGGCCTCTGGGTGGCACTTAATATCCCATCACAGATTCCTCAAAGACAAATTTTCCAAAGTGGTCAGTATAGAGTAATCTTTAACTCTGAGTAATGAATGCACATATCAGAGAGTAGTTTGTTGGAATTCTTCTTTCTGGATTTTATTTGAGGATATTTCACTTTTCGCCATATTCTTCATTGAGCTCTGAAATATCAATATTTCGGTGTTACAAGAACAGTTTTCAAATACTGCCTTAGGAGAAAAGAGGTATAACTCCCTGAGTGGAATGCACACATCACAAAGCAGTTTCTCAGAAAGCTTCTCTCCAATTTCTATCTGAAGATATCTCCTATTTCCCAACAGGCCTCAATGGGCTACCGAATGTCCCTTTGCAGATCCGTCCATGATGGAATTTGAAAGCTGCATAAAGAAAGCTTTATCTTTGTGAGATGCATAAACATAGCAATAAGCAGATTCACAGAAAGCTTCTATCCTGTTTTTGTCTGAATATATTTCATTTATCACTATAGTCCTGAATGTGCTCCAGAATGTCCCTTCATGAATCTGTCCATGACAGAGATTCCAAGCTGTGTAATGTAAAGAAAGATTTATCTATGTGACATGAATACACGTACCACAGAGCGGTTTCACAGAAAGCTTCTTTCTAGTTTTTGTCTCAGGCTATTTCCCTTTTCACCATAGGCATCAATATGCTCCCAATATCCCTTGGTAAATTTTTCCCCAAAGGGGTTTCCCTGATGCTGTATGAGAAGAGAGGTATAACACTGAGTGGAATACACACATCACAAAGCAGGTCCTCAAAAAGCTTCTCTCCAATTTCTATCTGAAGATATTTCCGTTTCCACCATAAGCCTTAAAGTACTCCTGAGTATCCCTTCAAAGACTAAAGAAAAACAGTGTTAGAATACTGCTCAATGAGAAGAGAAGCTGAACTGTGTAAGTGGAATTCACATGACACAGAGCTGTCTCACAGAAAGCTTGCTTCTGTTTTGTGTCTGAGGGTATTTCTTTTTCAGCATATTCTAAAGATCGTTCCCAGATTTCCTTTCTCAGATTCCACAGAAACAGTGATTTCAAACTGCTTAATCAAAAAAATGATTTAACTCTATGATAATAATACACACATCACAAAGCAGCTGCTCAGAAAGCTTCTCTCCAGTTTTCAATGTAAGACGTTTTCTTCCCAACCACAGGCCTCCGGGAGCCACTTAATATCTGTTCGCAGATTACTCAAAGAAAAAGTTTCCAAACTGGGCAATATAGTGTAAGCTTTAACTCTGTGAAATGAATGCACATTGTCAGAGAGTAGTTTCTTGGAATGCTTTTTTCTAAGTTTTATTTGAGGAGAGTTCTCTTTTTGCCATAGTCTTCAATGTGCTCCGTAAATCACTTCTTCGGTTTTACAGTAGCAGTGTTCAAACACTGCCTTATGAGAAAGGAGGCATAACTCCCTGAGAGGAATGCACACATCACAAAGCAGTTTCTCAGAAAGCTTGTCTTCAGTTTTTATCTGAAGATATTTCCATTTTCAAAATAGTCCTGAATGTACTCCTGAATGTGCCTTCGCAGATCCGTCCGTGACAGAGTTTCCAAGCTGTGTAATGTAAAGAAAACTTTATCTATATGAGCTGAATATACATAGCAAAAAGGAGATTCACAGAAAGCTTCTTTCCAGTTTTCATCTGATGTTATTTCCTTTTTCACCGTACTCCTGAATTTGCTCCCGAATGTCCCTTTGCAGATCCGTCCATGATGGAGTTTCCAAGCTACATATCATAAAGAAAGCTTTATCTATGTGAGATGAATGCACATACAAGAGAGTAGTTTCACAGAAAACTTCTTTCCAGTTTTAGTCTGAGGCTATTTTCTTTTTCATCATAGGCATTAATGTGCTCCCAAATATCTCTTGGAACCTTTTGCTCCAAAAGGGTTTCCCCGAATCTGTATGAGAAGAGAGGTAAAACACTGTGAGTAGAATGCGCACTTTACAAATCAGTTCCTCGAAAAGATCCTCTCCAGTTTCTATCTGAACCAATTTCCTTTTTCACCGTAACCCTCAAAGTGCTCCCTAATATCCCTTCACACAGTAAACATAAACAGTTTTAGAAAACAGCTCAATGAAAAGAAAAGCTTAACTGAGCGAGAGGAATTCACATGATGCATAGCAGTTTCGCAGAAAGCTTCCTTCCGGTTTTTTGCTGAGGATTTTCTTTCTCCATATTCTAAAGAGCGTTCCCAAATGTCTTTCTTCAGATACCACAGGCGCAGTGATTTCAAGCTTCTCAAACCAAAGAATGGTTTAACTCCATGAGATGAAAACACACATCACAAAACAGTTACTCAGAAAGCGTCTATCCAGTTTTCATCGGAAGACAAAACTACGTAATAGAAAGAAAGTTTTATCTATGTGAGGTGAATAGATGTATCTATCACAAAGCAGTTTCACAGAAAGCTTATTTCCAGTTTTTTTCTGAGGATTTTTCCTTTTTCACCATAGCCGTCCATATACTCCCGAATGTCCCCTGGTAGCGTTTAGTCCAAACGGGATTCCCCTATCCTCTATGAAAAGAAAAGTATAACCCTGTGAGGGGAATGCACACGTCACAAAGCAGCTCCTCAGAAATCTTCTTTCCAGTATCTATCTGAAGATATTTCCCGTTTCACCGTAAGACTCAAAGCGCTCCCGAATATCACTTCTCAGACTAAACGAAAACAGTGTTAGAATACTGTTCAATGAAAACGGAAGCTTAACTGTGCGAGTGGAATTCATGTGATCTAAAGCAATTTCACAGAAAGTTTCCTTCTGTTTTTTATCAGAGGGTATTTCTTTTTCATCATATTCTTAAGAACGTTCTCAAATGTCCTTTCCCAGATTCCACAAAAAAAGTGATTTCAAACTGCTCAATTCAAAAATTGATTGAACTCTATGAGATGAATACACACATCACAAAGCAGTTGCTTCAAAATTTTCTCTCCAGTTTTCATCAGAAGACTTTTCCTTTCTCACCACAAGCCTCCGGGCACCACTTAGTATCCCTTCGCAGATTCTTCAAAGACAGAGTTTCCTAACTGGGCAAGGTACTGTAAGCTTTAACCCTCTGAAATGAATTCACACGTCAGAGCGCAGTTTCTTGGAATGCTCCTTTCTGGTTTTATTTCAGAATAATTCACTTTTCATCATAGTCTTCAATGCACTGCAAAATATCACTTTTTCAGTTCTACAGCAACAGTGTTCATACACTGCCTTCTGTGAAAAGAGGTATAAGTCCCTCAGTGGAATGCACACATAACAAAGCAGTTTCTCAGAAAGCTTCTCTCCAGTTTTTATCTGAAGATATATCCGTTTTCACCGTAGACCTGAATGCGCTCCCGAATGTCCCTTCACGAATCAATCCATGATGCAGTTTCAAAACTGTGCAATAGAAAGAAGTTTTATCTACGTGAGATGAATAGACATATGTATCCCTAAGCAGTTTCACAGAAAGCTTCTTTCCATTTTTTGTCTGAGGATATTTCCTTTTTCACCATAGCCATGCATGCACTCTCGAATGTCCCCTGGTACCTTTTTCTGCAGATGGCATTCCTCAATCCTCTATGAGAAGAAAAGTATAACTCTGTGAGTGTAATGCATGTGTCACAAAGGAGCTCCTCAGAAATCTTCACTCCAGTATTTATCTGAAGATATTTTCGCTTTCACCATAAGCCTCAAAGTTCTCCCGAGTATCTTAGCTGACTAAGCTAAAACAGTGTTAGAATACTGCTTAATTAAAACAGAAGCTTAAGTGTGCGAGTGGACTTTATGTGACCTAGAGCCATTTCAAAGAAAGTTTCCTTATGGTTTTTATTGGAGGATATTTCTTTTTCAGCATATTCTTAAGAGCGTTCCCAAATGTCTTTTATCAGGTTCCACAGAAACAGTGATTTCAAACTGCTCAATCCAAAGAATGGTTTAACTCTTTGAGATGAATACACACATCACAAAGCAGTTGCTTTGGAATCTTCTCTCCAGTTTTCATCAGAAGACGTTTCCTTTCTCACTACAAGCCTCCGGGTGCCACTTAATATCCCTTCACAGATTCCTCAATGACAGTGTTTGCAAACTGGGCAACATTGTGTAAGCTTTAACTCTCTGAAATGAATGCATACGTCAGAGAACAGTTTTTTGCAAGGCTTCCTTCTGGGTTTTATTTCAGGATATTTCCCTTTTCACCCTAGTCTTCAATGCACTGCAAAATATCACTTTTTCTCCAAACGGGATTCATAAATCATCTATGAGAAGAAAAGTATAACTCGGTGTGTGGAATGCACATGTCACAAAGCAGATCCTCGGAAATCTTCTCTCCAGTAGGTATCTGAAGATATTTCCATTTTCACCTTAATCCTCAATGTGCTCCGTAGTATCCCTTAGCTAACTAACATAAAACAGTGGTAGAATACTGCTCAAAGAAAACAGAAGCTTAAGTGTGCAATTGGACTTCATGTGACCTAGAGAAGTTTCACAGAAAGTTTCCTTCAGGTTTTTTTCATAGGGTATTTCTTTTTCAGCATATTCTTAAGAGCGTTCCCAAGTGTCCTTTCTCAGGTTCCACAGAAACAGTGATTTCAAACTGCTTAATCCAAAGAATGATTTAACTCTATGAGATGAATACACACATCACAAAGCAAGTGCTCCGAAAGTTTCTCTCCAGTTTTCAACGGAAGACGTTTCCTTTCTCACCAGAAGGCTCCAGACACCACTTAATTTCCCTTCACAGATTCCTCAAATACAGACTTTACAAACCGGGCATGATAAGGTAAACTTTAACTCTGAAATGAATGCACACGTCAGAGAGCAGATTCTTGGACCACTTCTTTCTAGTTTTATTTCAGGATATTTCACTTTTCGCCATAGTCTTCCATGTGCTGCAGAACATCACTTTTTCGGTTTTACAGGAACAGTGTTCAAACACTGCCTCATGAGAATAGAGGTATAACTCCCTGAGTAGAATGCATATACCACAAAGCAGTTTCTCAGAAAGTTTCCCCCCAGTTCTTATCTGAAGATATTCTCTTTTTCACCATAGTCCTGAATGTGCACCCGAATGACCCTTCACGGATCCGTCCATGATGGAGTTTCCAAGCTGCGTAATGTAAAGAAAGCTTTATCTATGTGACATGAATAAACAGCAAAAAACAGATATACAGAAAGCTTCTTTCCAGTTTTTATCTGAACGTATTTCCTTTTTCACCATTTGCCTGAATGTGTTCCCGAATATCCCTTCACGGATCTGTCCATGACAGAGTTTCCAAACTGCATAATATAAAGACAGTTTTATCCATGTGAGATGAAAAAGCATTTCTATCACAAAGCAGTTTTACAGAACGTTTCTTTCCAATTTTTGCCTGAGGATATTTCCTTTTTCACCATAGCCATCCATATACTCCTGAATGTCCCTTGGTAGCTTTATCTCCAAAAGGGATTCCCCATTCCTCTTTGAGAAGAAAGGTGTAACTCTGTGAGTGGGATGCAAACGTTACAAAACAGCTCCTCGGAAAGCTTCTCCACAGTTTCTATCTGAAGATATATCCGTTTTCACCGTAAGCCTCAAAGCACTCCCGAATATCACTTCACAGACTAAACAATAATAGTAGTATAATAATGCTCAATGAAAAGAAAAGCTTAACTATGTGAGTGGAATTCACACAAAACAGAGCTGTTTTACAGAAAATTTCCTTCTGGTTTGTATCTGAAGGTATTCATTCTTCAGCATATTCTAAAGTGTGTTCTCAAATGTCCTTCCTCAGGTTACACTGAAACAGTGATTTCAAACGGCTCAATTCAAAGAATGATGTGACTTTATGAGATGAATAAACACATCACAAAACTGTTGCTCAGAAATCTTCTCTCCAGTGTTCAATGGAAGACACTTCCTTGCTCACCACAGGCCTCCAGTAGCCACTTAATATCCCTTCGCATATTCCTCAAAGACAGAGTTTCCACACTAGGAAATGTAGAGTAAGCTTTATCTCTGGTAAATGAATGCACATATCAGAGAGCAGCTTCTTGAAACTCTTCTTTCTGGGTGTTATTTGAGGACATTTCACTTTTCACCATAGTCTTCAAAGCACTCCAAAATATCACTTTTTCAGTTTTACACGAACAGTGTTCAAAACTGCCTTATGAGGAAAGAGGTATAACTCCCTGAGTGGAATGCACACATTACAAAGCAGTTTCTCAGAAAGCTCCTCTCTAGTTTTTATCTGAAGAGATTACCTGTTTCACCATAGTCCTGAGTTGCCTCCTGAATGTCCCTTTGCGGATCCATCCATGACAGAGTTTCCATACTGCATAATGTAAATCAAGCTTCATCATCATAAGATGAATAAACATAACAAAAAGCAGATTCACAGAAGCCTTCTTTCCAGTTTTTATGTGAAGATATTTCCTATTTCACCATAGTCCTGAATGTGCTCCCAAAAGTCCCTTCGTGTATCCATCCATGACAGAGTTTCCATGCTGTGTAATGTAAAGAAAACTTTATCTATGTGAGATGAATACACATATCACAGAGCTGTTTCATAGAAAGCTTCTTTCCAATTTTTGCCTGAGGCTTATTCCCTTTTCACCATAGGCATCAACATGCTCCTGAATATCACTTGGTAACATTTTCTCCTAAAAGATTTTCCCTATGCTCTATGAGAAGAGAGGTAAAACACTGTGAGTGGAATGCACAGGTCATGAAACAGTTCCTCGGAAAGCTTCTCCCCAGTTTCGGTCTGAACATATTTCCTTTTTCACTGTAAGCCTCAAAGTGCTCCCGAATATCCCTTCACAAGCTAAAAATAAACAGGGAAAGAAAACTGTTCAATGAAAAGAGATGCTTAGCTGAGCGAGAGGAATTAAGACGACACAGAGCAGTTTCACAAAAGCTTCCTTCTGGGTTTTGCCTGAGGATGTTTCATTCTGCATATTCTAAGGAGCGTTCCCAAATGTCCTTCCTCAGATTCCACAAAAACAGTAATTTCAAACTGCTCAACCCAAAGAATGGTTTAATTCTATAAGACGAATGCACACATCACAAAGAAGTTGCTCAGAAAGCTTCTCTCCAGTTTTCATCAGAAGACGTTTCCTTGCTCACCACAAGCCTCCGGGTGCCACTTAATATCCCTTCACAGATTCCAAAACGACAGAATTTCCAACTCAGCAACGTAGAGCAAGCTCTAACTTTGTGAAATCAATGCATATATCAGAGAGCAGTTTCTTGGAATGCTTCTCTCTGGGTTTTATTTGAGGATATTTCACTTTTCGCCATAGTCTTCAATGTGCTTCGAAATATCACTTTTTCGGTTTTACATGAATGGTGTTCAAAAACTGCCTTATGAGAAAAGTGGTATAACTCCCTGAGTGGAATGCACACATCACAAAGCAGTTTCTCAGAAAGCTTCTCTGCAGTAATTATCTGAAGATATTTCCATTTTCACCATAGTCCTGAATGTGCTCCCGAATGTCCCTTCAAGAATCCGCCAATGATGGAGTTTCAAAACTGCGTAATAGAAAGAAAGTTTTATCTATGTTAAATGAATAAACATATGTATCACAAAGCAGTTTCACGTAAAACTTCTTTCCAGTTTCTTGGAACGATTCTTTCTGGGTTTTACTTGAGGATAGTTCACTTTTTGCCGTAGTTCTCAATGTGTTCCTAAATATCACTTTTTCATTTTTACAGGAATGGAGCTCAAACAGTGCCTTATGAGAAGAGAGGTATAACTCCCTGAGTGGAATGCACACATCACAAGGCAGTTTCTCAGAAAGCCTCTCTCCAGGTTTTATCTGAAGATATTTCTTTTTTCACCATAGGCCTGAATGTGCTCCCGAATGTCCCTTTGCGGATCCTTCCATGACGGAGTTTCAAAACAGCACAATAGAAAGAAAATTTTATATATTTGGGATGAAAAAACATATCTATCGGAAAGCCATTTCACAGGAAGCTTCCTTCCACTTTTTGCCTACGAATATTTCATTTTTCACCGTAGCCATCCATATACTCAAATGTCTCTTGGTAGTTTTTTCTTGAAAAGGGATTCCACAATCCTCTAAGCGAAGAAAGGTATAACTCTGTGAGTGGAATGCACACGTCACAAAGCAGCTCCTTGGAAAATTTTCTCCAGTTTCTATTTGAAGATATTTTGGTTTATCACCATAAGCCTCAAAGTGCTAATAAATATTCCTTCACAGATTAAATAAAAACAGTGTTAGAATACTGCTCAATGAAATGAGAAGATGCATTGGGTGACTGCAATTCACACAACACAGAGCAGTTTCACAGAACGCTTCCTTCTGGTTTTTATCTAAGGATTATTCTTTTTCAGCATATTCTAAAAACCGTTCCCAAATGTTGCTTCTCAGATTCCACAGAAACAGTGATTTCAAACTGCTGAATCCAAGGAATTATTTAACTGTATGAGGTGAATACACACATTAGTTGCATAATGTAAATAAAGCTTTATTTTTGTGAGATGTATAAACATAGCAAAAAGTAGATTCATAGAAAGCTTCTCTCCAGTTTTTATCTGAAGATATTTCCTTTTTCACCATAGTCCTGAAGGTGCTCCCGAATATCCCTTCGTCTATCCTTCCATGACACTTTCCAAGCTGCGTAATATAAAGAAAGCTTTACCTATGTGAGATGAATATACATATCACAGAGAAATTTCACAGAAAGTTTCTTTCCAGTTTTTGTCTGAGGCTATTTCCCTTTTCACCATTGGCATCAATATGCTAATGAACATAGCTTGATACCTTTTTCTCCAAAAGGGTTTCCTCGATGATTTATAAGACGAGAGGGATAACACTGTGAGTGGAATGCACCAGTCACCAACAGTTCCTCGGAATGGTTCTCTATAGTTTCTACCTGAACATATTTCCTTTTTCACCATAACCAGAAAAAAAGAAAAGAAAACTGCTCAATGAAAAGAGAACCTTAACTGAGTGAGAGGAATTCACACGACACACAGTAGTTTCACAGAAAGTTCTCTCTGGTTTTTATCTGAGGATATTTTTTTCTCCATATTCTAAAGAACGTTCCCAAATGTGGTTGCTCAGATTCCACAGAAACAGTGATTTCAAACCGCTCAATCCAAACAATGGTTTAACTCTATAAGATGAATACACACATCACAAAGCAGTTGCTCAGAAAACTTCTCTCCAGTTTTTAATGGAAGACATTTCCTTGCTTGCCACTGGCCTCCTGTCGCCACTTAATATCCCTTTGCAGAAAACTCAAAGACAGACTTTCTACCCTTGAAATGCAGAGTAAGCTTTATATCTCTGAAATTAATGCACATATCAGAGAGTGGTTTCTTGGAATACTTCTTTCTGGTTTTGTTTCAGGATATTTCACTTTTCACCATAGTCTTCTATGAGCTCTGAAATATTACTTTTTCGGTTTTACAGGAACAGTGTTCGAACACTGTCTTATGATAAAAGAGGTATAACTCCCTGAGTAGAATACACACATCACCAAGCAGTTTCTCAGAAAGCTTCTATCCAGTTTTATCTGAAGATATCTCCTTTATCACCGTAGGCCTGAAAGTACTCCCTAATGTTCCTTCACGAATCCGTCCATGAAGGAGTTTCCAAAGTGCAGATTACAAGTGAAGTTTTTTCTATGGGAGATGAATAAGCATATCTAACACAAATCAGTTTCACAGAAATCTTCTTTCCCTTTTTTTGTCTGAGGATATTACCTTTTTCACCATAGCCATCCCTATATTCCCGAATGTCCCCTGGTAGCTTTTTCTCCAAAACGAATTTCCCAGTCCTCTATGAGAAGAAAAGTATATCTCTGTGAGCGGAATGCACAGGTCACAAAGCAGCTCCTCAAAAATTCTCTCTCCGGTTTCTATCTGAAGATATTTCCATTTTCATCATAAGTCTCAAAGCGCTCCCGAATATCCCTTCAAAGACTAAACAAAAACAGTGTTACAATAGTGCTTAATGAAAGGAGAAGCTTAACTGTGAGAGCAGAATTCACGCAAAACATAGCAGTTTCACAGAAAGCTCCTTCTAGTTTCTACCTGAGGTTGTTTCTTTTTCAGGATATTCTAAAGAGCGTTCCCAAATGTCCTTTCTCAGATTCCACAGAAACAGTGATTTCAAACGCTCAATCCAAAAAATGATTTAACCGTAAGAGATGAATACAAACATCACAAAAGAGTTGCTCAGGAAGGTTCTCTCTAGTTTTCAATGGAAGACATTTCCTTGCACGCCACAGGTCTGGTTGCCACTTAATATCCCTTTGCAGAATCCTCAAAGACAGACTTTCCAAACTGGGAATTGTAGAGTAAGCTTTAAGGCTGTGACATGAATGGACATGTCCTGGAGCAGTTTCTTGGAATGCTTCTTTCCGAGATTTATTTGAACACATTTCTCTTTTCGCCATAGTCTTCAATGTGCTCTGAATATCACCTTGTAAGTTTTACAGGAATAGATTTCAAACAGTGCCTTATGAGAAAAAAGGTGTAACTCCCTGAGTGGAATGCACACACCACCAAGCAGTTTCTCAGAAAGCTTCTCTCCAGTGTTTATCTGACGATATTTCCTTTTACATCGTAGGCCCAAGTGTGATCCGGAATATCACTTCGCGGATCCATCCATGATGGAGTTTCCAAGCTGCGTAATGGAAAGGAAGCTTTATCTTTGTGAGATGAATACACATATCACAGAGCAGTTTCATAGAAAGCTTTTTTCCAGTTTTTGTCTGAGGTTATTTCCGTTTTCACCATAGGCATCAGCATGCTTCCAAATATCACTTGCTACCCTTTCTTCAAAAGGGTTTCCCCGATGCTGTATGAGAAGAGCGGTATAATACTGTGAGTGGAATGCACATATCTCAAAGCAGTTCCTTGGAAAGCTTCTCTCCGGTTTCGATCTGAACATGTTTCCTTTTTCACTGTAAGCCCCAAATTGCTCCTGAGTATCTCTTAGCTGACTAAACTAAAACAGTGTTAGAATACTGCTCAATGAAAACAGAAGCTTAACTGTGCGAGCGGAATTCACAAGACACACAGCATTTTCACAGAAAGCTTCCTTCTGGTTTTTATCAGAGGGTATTTCTTTTTCAGCATATTCTTAAGAGCGTTCCAAAATGTCCTTTCTCAGGTTCCACAGAAAGAGTGATTTCAAACTGCTCAATTCAAAGAATGATTTAACTCTATGAGATGAATACACACATCACAAAGCAGTTGCTCAGGAAGCTTCTTTCCAGGTTTCAATGGAAGAGATATCCTTGCTCACCACAGGCCTCTGGTAGCCACTTAATATCCCTTTGCAGAATCCTCAAAGACAGACTTTGCAAACAGAGAAATGTAGAGTATGTTTTAACTCTCTGAAATGAATGCACTTGTCAGGCAGCAGTTTCTTGGAACCCTTCATTCTGTGTTTTATTTCAGTATATTTCCCTTTTCTCCATAGTCTTGTATGTGCTCTGAAATATTACTTTTTTGGTTTTACAGGAACAGTGTTCAAACACTGCCTTAGGAGAAAAATGGTATAACTCTCAGAGTAGAAAGCACACATCACAAATCAGTTTCTGAGAAAGCGTCTATCCAGTTTTTATCTGAAGATATCTCCTTTTTCACTGTAGGCCTGAATGTGCTCCCGAACGCTCCTTCGCGGATCCGTCCATGACGGTGTTTCCAAACTGCATAATATAAAGAAATTTTATGTATGTGAGATGAATAAAAATATCTATGACAAAGCTGTTTCATAGAAAGTTTGTTTCCCATTTTTGTCTGAAGATATTTCCTTTTTCACCATAGCCATCCCAGTACTCCTGAATGTCCCTTGGTAGCTTTTTCTTCAAAAGGGATCCCCTGACCCTCTATGAGAAGAAGGGTACAAGACGGTGAGTGAAATGCCCACGTCACAAAGTAGCTCCTCAGAAAGCTTCTCTCCAGTTTCTATCTGAAGATATTTCCATTTTCACCATAAGCCTCAAAGCACTCCCAAATACCCCTTTGCAGACTAAACGAAAACAGGGTTAGAATACTGCTCAATGAAAAGAGAAGCTTAACTGTGCCAGTGGAATTCACACGACACAGAGCAGTTTCACAGAAGGCTTCCTCCTAGTTTTTATCTGAGGGTATTTCTTTTTCACCATATTCTGAATAGCCTTCCCAAATGTCCTTCCTCTGGTTTCACAGAAACCGTGATTTCAAACTGCTCAATCCAAAGGATGATTTAACTCTATGTAATGAATACACACATCACAAAGCAGTTACTCAGAAAGCTTCTTTCCAGTTTTTATCGGAAGACAATTCCTTGCACACCACAGGCCCTTGGGTGCTACTTAATATCCCTTCACAGATTCCTCAAAGACAGAGTTTCCAAAATGGACAATGTAGAGAAAGCTTTATCTCTTTGAAATCAATGCATATATCAGACAGTAGTTTCTTAAAATGCTTCTTGCTGAGTTTTATTTGAAGCTCTTTTACCTTTCCCAATAGTCTTCCATGCACTCCAAAATATCACTTTTTTGGTTTTACAGGAACGGTGTTCAAACACTGCCTTATGAGAAAAGATGTATAACTCCCTGAGTGGAATGCATACATCACAAAGTATTTTCTCAGAAAGCTTCTCTCCAGTTTTTATGTGAAGATATTTTATTTTTCACCATAAGCCTGAATGTGCTACCAAATGTCCCTTCTAGGATCCATCCATGATGGAGTTTCTAAACTGCATAATATAAAAAAAGTTTTATCTTTGTGAGATGAATAAATATATCTATCACAAAGCAGTTTCACTGAAAGCTTCTTTCCAGTATTCATCTGAGGATATTTCCTTTTTCACCATAGCCATCCATATACTCCTGACTGCCCCTTAGTAGCTTTTTCTCCAACAAGGATTCCCCCATCCTCTATGAGAAGAAATGTATAACTCTGTGAGTGGAATGCACATGTCCCAAAGCAGTTCTTCGGAAAGCTTCTCTCCAGTTTCTATCTGAACTTATTTCCTTTTTCACCATAAGTCTCGATGCACTCCCAATTATCCCTTCACACGCTAAACATAAACAGTGTTAAAAAACTACTCAATGAAAGAGAAGCTTAACTGAGTGAGAGGAATTCACGCGACACATAGCAGTTTCACAGAAAGCTTCCTTCTGGTTTTTATCCGAGGATATTTCTTTCTCCATATTCTAAAAAGCGTTCCCAAATGTCCATCCTCAGATTCCACAGAAACAGTGATTTCCAACTGCTCCATCCAAAGTATGATTTCACTCTATGAGATGAATAAACACGTCATAAAGCAGTTGCTCAAAAAACTTCCCTCCATTTTTCAACGGAAGACATTTCCTTGCTCACCACAGGCTTCTGGGCGCCACTTAATATCACTTCGCAGATTCCTCAGAGACAGAGTTCACAACCTGGGCAATGTAGAGTAAGCATTAACACTGTCAGATGAATTCACATATCAGAGAACAGTTTCTTGGAATGCTTCTTTATGGGTTTCATTTGAGGATAGTTGAATTTTTGCCATAGTCTTCAAAGCGTTCCGAAATATCACTTTTTCAGTTTTACAGGAACCGTGTTCAAATACTGCCTTATGAGAAAAGAGGTATAACTCCCTGAGTGAAATGCACACATGACAAAGTAGTTTCTCAGAAAGCTTCTCTTCAGTTTTTAACTGAAGATATTTCCTTTTACACCATAGGTCTGAATGTGCTCATGAATGTCCCTTCGTGGTTCCGTCCGTGAGGGAGTTTCCAAGATGCGTAATGTAAAGAAAGCTTTATCTATGTCAGTTGAATAAACATAGCAAAAAGCAGATTCACAGAAAGCTGCTTTCCAGTTTTTATCTGAAGATATTTCCTTTTTCACCATAGTCTTGTATGTGCTCCCGAAAGTCCCTTCGTGGGTCCGTCCGTGACAGAGTTTGCAAGCTGTGCAATGTATAGAAAACTTTATCTATGTGAGATGAATACACATAGCACAGAGCAGTTTCACAGAAAGCTTCTTTCCAGTTTTTCTCTGCAGTCATTTCCCTTTTCACCGTATTTGTCAATATGCTCCCCAATATCCCTTGGTATCTTTTCGTCCAAAAGGGTTTCCCCAATGCCGTATGAGAAGAGAGGTATAACACTGTGAGTGGAATGCACACATCATAAAGCAGTTTCTCGGGAAACTTCTCTCCAGTTTCTATCTGAACATATTTCCTTTTTCACTGTCTGCCTCAAGGCGATCACAAATATCCCTTCACATGCTAAACATAAACAGTGTTATAAAACTGCTCAATGAAAAGAGAAGCTTAACTGAGCAAGAGAAATTCGTATGAAACATAGCAGTTTCACAGAAAGCTTCCTTCTGGTTTTTATGTGAGGATATTTCTTTTTCCGTATTGTAAAGAGCATTCTCAAATGTCCTTCCTCAAATTCCAGAGAAACAGTGTTTTCAAACTGCTCAATCCAAAACTGGTTTAATTCTATGAGATGAATACACACGTACAAAGCAGTTGCTCAGAAAGCTTCTCACCAGTTTTCATTGGAAGACATGTTGCTCACCACAGGCCTCCGGGCGCCACTAAATATCCCTTCACAGATTTCTCAAAGACAGAGTTTCCAAAACCGGCAATGTAGAGTTAGATTTAACTCTGTGAAATGAATGCACGTATCAGAGAGCAGTATCTTGGAATGTTCATCTCTGGGTTTTATTTGAGGGTATTTCATTTTTCCACATAGTCTTCAAAGCACTCCAAAATATCACTTTTTCGGTTTTACAGGAACAGTGTTCAATCACTGCCATATGAGAAAAGAGGTAAAACTCCCTGAGTGGAATGCACACATCACAAAACAGTTTCTCAGAAAGCTTCTCTCCAGTTTTTATCTGAAGATATTTCCTATTTCACCATAGGCCTGAATGTGCTCCTGAATATCCCTTTGTGGATCCGTCCGTGACAGAGTTTCTAAACTGTGTAATATAAAGAAAGCTTTATCTATGTGAGATGAATAAACATAGCAAAAAGGAGATTCACAGAAATATTCCTTCCAGCTTTTGTCTGAGGATATTTCCTTTTTCACCATAGCCGTACATGTACTCCCTTGATAGCCTTTTCTCCAAAAGGAATTCCTCAATCCTTTATGAGAAGAGAGGTATAACACTGTGAGTGAAATGTACAGGTCACAAAGCAGTTCCTCAGAAAGCCTCTCTGCACTTTCTATATGAACATATTTTGTTTTCCACAGTAAGCCTCAAAGCAATCCCGAATATCCCTTCACACACTGAATATAAACAGTGTTAGAAAACTTCTCAATGAAAAGAGAAGCTTAACTGAGAAAGAGGAATTCACATGACACTTAGCAGTTTCACAGAAAGCTTCCTTCTGGTTTGTATCTGAGGATATTTCCTTCTCCATATTCTAAAAAGCGTTCCCAAATGTCCTTCCTCAGATTCCACAGAAACAGTGATTTCAAACTGCTTCATCCAAAGGATGATTTAACCCTATGAGATGAATACACACGTCACAAAGCAGTTGCTCAGAAAGCTTCTCTCCAGTTTTCAATGGAAGACATTTCCTTGTTCAACACAGGCCTCTGGGCACCACTTAATATAACTTCGCAGATTCTTCAAAGACAGAGTTTGCAAACTGGGCAATGTAGAATAAACTTACTCTGTGAAGTGAATTCTCATATCAGAGAGCAGTTTCTTGGAACTCTTCTTTTTGTGTTTTATTTGAGGACAGATCACTTTTCCCCGTAGTCTTCAATGCACTCTGAAATATAACTTTTTTGGTTTTACAGGAACAGTGTTCAAACAGTCTCTTATGAGAAAAGAGGTAAAATTCCCTGAGTGGAATGCACACATCACAAAGCAGTTTCTCAGAAAACTTCTCTCCAGTTTTCATCTGTAAATATTTCCTTTTTCACCATAGGTCTAAATGTGCACCTGAATGTCCCTTCATGGTTCCGTCCATGACAGAGTTTCTAAGCTTCATAATGTAAAGAAAGCTTTATCTATGTGAGATGAATAACATAGCAAAAAAGCAGATTCACAGAAAGCTTCTTTCCAGTTTTTATCTGAAGATATTTCCTTTTTCACCATAGTCCAGAATGTACTCCCGAATGTCGCTTCATGAATCCGTCCATAATGGAATTTGCAAGCTGTGTAATGTAAAACAAGCTTTCTCTAAGTGAGATGAATACACATGTCACAGAGCAGTTTCACAGAAAGCTTCTTTCCTGTTTTTGTCTGAGACTATTTCCCTTTTCACCATATTCGTCAATATGCTCCCCAATATCCCTTGGTACCTTTTTGTCCAAAAGGTTTTCCCCGATGCTGTATGAGAAAAGAGGTATAACACTGGGAGTGGAATGCACACATCACAAAGCAGTTCCTCGGAAAGTTTCTCTCCAGATTCTATCTGAACATATTTCCTTTTTCACCGTAAGCCTCAAAGCGCTCCCGAATATCCCTTAGCACACTAAACCTAAACTGTGTTTGAAAACCCCTCAATGAAAACAAAAGCTTAACTGAGGGAGGAATTCACAAGACACACAGCATTTTCACAGAAAGCTCCCTTCTGGTTTTTATCTGAGGATATGTATTTCTCCATATTCTACAGTGCATTTCCAATGTCCTTCCTCAGATTCCACAGAAGCAGTGATTTCAAACTGCTCTATCCAAAGAATGGTTTAACTCTATGAGATGAATACACACATCACAAAGTAGCTCCTCAGAAAGCTTCTCTCCCGTTTTCATTGGAAGACAATTCCTTCCTCACCACAGGCCTTGGGCTTCACTAAATATCCCTTTGTAGATACTTGAAAGGCAGAATTACCAAGCTGGGCAATGTAGGGTAAGCTTTAAATCTGTGAAATGAATGCATATATCAGAGAGCAGTTTCTTGGAACGCTTCTGTCTGGGTTTTATTTGAGGATATTTCACTTTTCACAATAATCTTCAATGATCTCCGAAATACTACTTTTTCGGTTTTACAGGAACGGTGTTCAAACACTTCCTTATGAGAAAAGAGGTATAACATCCTGAGTGGAATGCACACATCACACAGCAGTTTCTGAGAAAACTTCTCTCAATTTTTTATCTGATGATATTTCCTTTTTCACCATGGGCCTGAATGTGTTCCCAGATGTCCCTTCACCTATCTGTCCATGACTGAGTTTCCAAACTGCGTGACATACAGAAAGTTTTATCTATGTGAGATGAATAAATATATCTTTCACAAAGAAGTTTCACGGAAGGCTTCTTTCCAGTTTTTGTCTGTGGATAGTTCCTTTTTCACCATAGCCGTCCATACACTCCCGAATGTCCCTTGGTAACATTTTCTCCAAAACAGAGTCCCCAATCCTCTATGAGAGAAAGGTATAACCCTGAGAGTGGAATGCACAAGTCACAAAGCAGCTCCTTGGAAACTTCTCTTAAGTTTCTATCTGACATATTTCCGTTTTCACCATAGGACTCAAAGCACTCCAGAGTATCCCTTAGCTAACTAAACAAAAGCAGTGTAACAACACTGCTTAATGAAAACAGAAGCTTAACTGTGCGTGTGGAATTCACATGACTGAGAGCAGTTTTACAGAAAGCTTCCTTCCAGTTTTTATCAGAGGGTATTTCTTTTCAGCATATTCTTAAGAGCGTTCCCAAATGTCCTTTCTCATGTTCCACCAAAACAGTGATTTCAAACTGCTCAATCCAAAGAACGGTTTAACTCTATGAGATGAATACACACATCACAAAGCAGTTGCTCAGAAACCTTCTCTCCAGTTTTCATCGGAAGATGTTTCCTTTCTCACCGCAAGCCTCTGGGCGCCAGTTAATATCCCTTCACAGATTCCTCAAAAACAGTTTCCAAACTGGGCAACGTAGAGTAAGCTTTAATTCCGTGAAATGAATGCACACATCGGAGAGTAGTTTCTTGGAACACTTCTTTCTGGGTTTTATTTGAAGATAGTTTAATTTTCACTGTAGTCTTCAATGCGCTCCAAAATATCACTTTTTTGGTTTTACAGGAAACCTGTTCAAGCACTGCCTTATGAGAAAAGAGGTATAACTCACTGAGTGGAATGCACACATCACAAAACAGTTTCTCAGAAAGCTTCTCTCCAGTTTTTTCCTGAAGAAATTTTCTTTTTCACCATAGGCTTGAATGCACTTTCGAATATCCCTTTGCAGATTCGTCCATGACACAGTTTCCAAACTGCATAATATAAAGAAAGTTTTATCTATGTGAGATGAATAAACATAACAAAAAACAGATTGACAGAATGATTCTTTCCAGTTTTTACCTGAAGATATTTCCTTTTTCAACATAGTCCTGAATATGTTCCCGAATATCCCTTCGCGGATTCAATCATGACAGTTTCCAAGTTGCATAATGTAGAGAAAGCTTTATCTATGTGAGATCAATACACATATCACAGAACAGTATCACAGAAATGGTTTCCCTGATACTGTATGAGAAGAAAGTTAAAACAGTGTGAGTGGAATGCACACTTCACAAAGCAGTTCCCCGGAGAGCTTCTCTCCAGTTTCTGTCTGAACATATTTTCTTTTTCACCACAAGCCTCAAACTGCTCCCGTATATACCTTCATAGGCGAAACATGAACACTGTTAGAAAACTGTTCATGAAGAGAGAAACTTAACTGATCAAGAGGAATTCACACGACACACAGCAGTTTCACAGAAAGATTCCTTCTGGTTTTTATCTGAGGATATTTCTTTCTCCATATTCCAAAGATCGTTCCCAAATGTCCCTCCTCAGATTCCACAGAGTAGTGAATTCAAACTGCTCAATTCAAAGAAAGATTTAACTCTATGAGATGAATACACACATCACAAAGCAGTTGCTCAGAAAGCTTCTCTGCAGTTTTTAACGGAAGACATTTCCTTGCTCACCACAGGCAAATGGCACCACTTAATATCCCTTCGCAGATTCCTGAAAGACAGAATTTGCAAACTGGGCAATGTAGAGTAAGCTTTTCCTCTGTGAAATGAGTGCACATATTCGAGAGCAGTTCTTGGTATGCTTCTTTCTGGGTTTTATTTGAGGACATATCACTTTTCACCATAGTCTTCATTGCACTAGAAATACCACTTTTTCGTTTTACAGGAACAGTGTTCAAACACTGCCTTATGAGCGAAGAGGAATAACTCCCTGAATGGAATACACACATCACAAAACAGTTTCTCACAAAGCAGCTTTCTGAGAAATTAAGTTTTTATCTTAATATATTTTCTTTTTCACCATACACCTGAATGTGCTTTCAAATATCACGTCGTGGATCCGTCCTTGATGGAATTTCCAAACTGTGTAATATAAAGAAAGTTTATCTATGTGAGATGAATAAACACAGCAAAAACCAGATTCACAGAAAGTTTCTTTCCAGTTTTTATCTGAAGATATTTCCTTTTTCACCATAGTCCTGAATGTGCTCCCTAATATCCCTTTGCGGATCCATCCATGACATAGTTTTCAACCTGCGAAATGTAGAGAAAGATTTATCTATGTGAGATGAATACACACATCTAAGAACAGTTTCACACAAAGGGTTTCCTAGATGCTGTATGAGAAGAGAAGTATAACACTGTGAGTGGAATGCACACGTCACAAAGCAGCACCTCGGGAAGTTTCTCTCCAGTTTTTATCAGAACATATTTCCTTTTTCACCGTAAGCCTCAAAGATTTCCCGAATATCCCTATGCACACTAAATATAAACAGTGTTAGGAAACTACTCAATGAAAAGTGAAGCTTAATTAGGCCAGTGGAACTCACACGACACAGAGAAGTTTCACACGAAGCTTGGTTCTGGTTTTTATCTGAAGTTATTTCTTTTTCAGCATATTGTAAAGAGCGTTCCCCAATTTCCTTTCTCAGGTTCCACAGAAATAGTGATTTCAAGCAGCTCAATTCGAAGAATGATTTAACTCTATGAGATGAATACACACGTCACAAAGCAGTTACTCAGGAAACTTCTCTCCAGTTTTCAATGGAAGACATTTCCTTGCTCACCAGAGGCCTCTGGGCGCCACTTAATATCCCTTCACAGTTTCCTCAAAGATGTAGTTTCCAAATTGGGCAATGTAGAGTAAGTTTTAACTCTGTGACTTGAATACACATATCAGAGAGCAGTTTCTTGAAATGCTTCTTTATGGGTTTTATTTTAGGATATTTCACTTTTCCCCATAGTCCTCAATGTGCTCCGAAATATCACTTTTTTGATTTTATAGGAACAGTGTTCAAACACTGCCTTATGAGAAAAGAGGTACAACACCCTGAGTGGAATGCACACATCACAAAGCAGTTTCTCCGAAAGTTTCTCTCTAGATTTTGTCTGAAGATATTTCGATTTTCTCCAGAGTTCTGAATGTGCTCCCAAATGTCCCTTCACCGATCCTTCCATGACAGTATTTAAGAGCTGCAAAAGGTAAAGAAAGCTTTATCTATGTGAGATGAATAAATATTGCAAAAAGCATATCCACAGAAATCTTCTTTCCAGGTTTTATCTAGAGTTATTTCCTTTTTCACCACAGTCCTGCATGTGCTCCCGAGTTGCACTTTGTGGGTCCGTCCATGACATAGTTTTGAAGCAGCATAATGTAAAGAAAGCTTTATCTATGTGAGATGAATACATATAGCACAGAACAGTTTCACAGAAAGCTTCTTTCCAGTTTTTGTGTGAAGCTATTTCTCTTTTCTCTATATGTGTCAATATGCTCCCAATACCTTTTTCTCCAAAAGGGTTTCCCTGATGCTGTAATAGAAAAGAGGTATTACATTGTGAGTGGAATGTACACGTCACCAAGCAGTTCCTTGGAAAGCTTCTCTCCAGTTTCAGTCTGAAAATATTTCCTTTTTCACTGTAAGCCTCAGCACTCCCGAATATCTCTTCACATGCTAAACATAAACAGGGTTAGAAAACTGCTCAATGAAAAGAGAGGCTTAACTGAGTGAGAGGAATTAAGACGACAGAGAGCAGTTTCACAGACAGCTTACTTCTGGATTTCACCTGAGGATATTTCTGTCTCCATATTCTACAGAGTGTTTCCAAATGTCCTTCCTCAGATTCCACAAAAACAGTGATTTCAAACTTCTCAATCCAAAGAATGGTTTAATTCTATGAGATGAATGCACACATCACAAAGCGGTTGCTCAGAGAGCTTCTCTCCAATTTTCATTGGAAGATGTTTCCTTGCTCACCACAAGCCTCCGGGCGCCACTTAATATCCCTGCACAGATTCCTCAAAGACAGAGCTTCCAAACTGGGCAACGTAGAGTAAGCTTTAACTCTGTGAAATAAATGCACATATCAGAGAGCAGTTTCTTGAAACGCTTCTTTCTGGGTTTTATTTGAGGATATTTCACTTTTTGCCATAATCTTCAATGCAGTCCGAAATATGACTTTTTTCATTTTACAGGAAGAGTGTTCAAACACTGCCATATGAGAAAAGAGGTAAAACTCCCTGAGTGGAATGCACACATTACAAATAAGTTTCTCAGAAAGCTTCTCTCCAGTTTTTATCTGGAGATATTTCCTTTTACATCATTGACCTGAATGTGCTCCCGAATGTCCCTTCGCAAATCCATTCATGGCAGCATTTCAAAACTGCATAATAGAAAGAAAGTTTTATCTACGTTAGATAAATAAACATATCTATCACAAAGCAGTTTCACAGAAATCTTCTTTTCAGTTTTTGTCTGAGGATATTTCCTTTTCCAGCTTGGCAAACCTCATACTCCCGAATGTCCCCTGGTAGCTTTTTCTCCAAAAGGGATTCCCCAATCCTCTATGAGAAGAAAAGTATAACTCTGTGAGTGGAATGCACACGTCAAAAAGTGGCTCCTCAGAAATCTTCTCTCCAGTTTCTATCTGAAAATAGTTCCATTTTCACCATAAGCCTCAAAGCGCTCCCGAGTATCCCTTAGCTGACTAAACTAAAACAGTTTTATAATGCTGCTCATTGAAAACAGAAGCTTAACTTTGCCAATGGAATTCAAATAACACACAGCAGTTTCACAAAAACCTTCCTTCTGGTTTTTATTGCAGGGTATTTCTTTTACAGCATATTCTTAAGAGCGTTCCCAAATATCCTTTCTTGGGTTGCACAGAAAGAGTGATTTCAAACTGCTCAATCTCTATGAGATGCATACTCACATCACACAGCAGTTGCTCAGAAAACTTCTTTCCAGATTTCATCGGAAGACTTTTCTTTGCTCACCACTGGTCTCTGGTCACCACTTAATATCCTTTTGCAGAATCCTCAAAGACAGACTTTCCAAACTGGGAAATGTAGAGTAAGCTTTACCTCTCTGAAATGAATGCAAACGTCAGAGAGCAGTTTCTTGGAACGCTTTCTTCTGGGTTTTATTTCAGGTTATTTCACGCTTCACCATCATCTTCATGCACTCCGAAATATTACATTTTCGGTTTTACTGGAACAGTGTTCAAACACTGTCTTATGAGAAAAGAGGTAAAACTCCCTGAGTGGAATGCACACATCACAAAGCAGTTTCTCAGAAAGCTTCTATCCAGTTTTTATATGAAGATATCTCTTTTTTCACCATAGGGCTGAATGTGCTCCTGAACACTAATTTGCATATCTGTCTATGATGGAGTTTCCACACTGAGTAATATAAGGAAAGTTTTATCTATGTGAGATGAATAAACGTATCTATCACAAAGCAGTTTCACAGGAATCTTCTTTCCAGTTTTTGTCTGGGGATATTTCCTTTTTCACCATACCTGCCCTATACTCCCGAATATCCCTTGGTAGCTTTTCCTCCAAAAGGGATTCATTCCCCAATCCTATATGAGAAGAAAGGTATAGTTCTGTGAGTGGAATGCACAGGTCACAAAGCAGCTCCTCGGAAAGTTTCTCTCCAGTTTCTATCCGAAGATATTTCCTTTTTCACCGTAAGCCTCAAAGCACTCCTGAATATCCCTTCGCAGACTAAACAAAAACAGTGTTAGAATACTGCTGAATGAAAAGAGAAGCTAACTCTGCAAGCGGAATCCACATGACACAGGGCAGTTTCACAAAAACTTCCTTCTGGTTTCTATCTGAGGTTATTTCTTTTTCAGGACATTCTAAACAGTGTTCCCAAATGTCCTCTCTCAGATTCCACAGAAACAGTGATTTCAAAATGCTCAATCCAAAAAATGATTTAACTCTAAGAGGTGAATACAAACACCATAAAAGAGTTGCTCAAAAAGCTTCTCTTCATTTTTCAACAGAAGACATTTCCTTGCTTGCCACAGGCCTCCAGTTGCCACTTAACATCCCTTTACAGAATCCTCAAAGACAGACTTTCCAAACTGGAAAATGTAGAGTAAATTTTAACTCTGTGAAATGAATGGTCATGTCAGAGAGCAGATTCTTGAAAAGCTTTCTTCTGGGTTTTATTTGAGGACATTTCACTTTTCTCCATAGTCTTCAATGTGCTCCGAATATCAATTTTTTAGTTATCCAGGAACAGTGTTCAAACAGTGCCTTATGAGAAGAAAAGTATAACTCGCTTACTGGATTGCACACATCACCAAACAGTTTCTCAGAAAGCTTCTCTCCAGCTTTTTTCTGATGATATTTCTTTTTTAACTACAGACCCAAATGTAATCCTGATTATCCCTTCAGAGATCCATCCATGACGGAGTTTCCAAGATGCGTAATGTAAAGAAAGTTTTACCAATGTGAGATGAATAAACATAGGAAAAAGCACATTCACAGAAAGCTTCTTTCTGTTTTTATCTAAAGATATTTCCTTTTTCACCATAGTCCTGAAAGTCCTCCCGAATGTCCCTCAGTGGATCCATCCTTGGCAGAGTTTCCAAACTGCGTAATGTAAAGAAAGCTGTATGTATGTGAGATGAATACACATATCACAGAGCAGTTTAATAGAAAGCTTCTTTCCAGTTTTTATCTGAGGCTGTTTTCCTTTTCCCCATAGGCATCAACATGCTCCCGAATATCACTTGGTACCTCTTTCTCCAAAAGTGTTTCCCCAATGCTGTATGAAAGAGAGGTATAACACTGTGAGTGGCATGTACACGTCACAAAGCAGTTCCTCGGAAAGCTTCTCCCAGTTTGGGTCTGAACATATTTCCTTTTTCACCATAAGCCTCAAAGCACTCCCGAATATCCCTATACACACTACACATAAACAGGGTTAGAAAACTGCTCAATGAAAAGAGAGGCTTAACTTAGCAAGAGGAATTAAGATGACACAGAGCAGTTTCACAGAAAGCTTCCATCTGGATTTTGCCAGAGGATATTTCTTTCTCCATATTTTAAGGAGCGTTTCCAAATGTACTTCCTCAGATTCCACAAAAACAGTGATTTCATACTGCTCAATCCAAAGAATGGTTTAAATCTATGGGACGAATACACACATCACAAAGCAGTTGCTCAGAAAACTTCTCTCCAGTTTTCATCAGAAGACATTTCCTTGCTCACCACAAGTCTCTGGGCGCCACTTAATATTCCTTCTCAGATTCCTCAAAGACAGAGTTTCCAAACGGGGTAATGTAGCGTAACCTTTAACTCTCTGAAATGAATGCACATATCAGAGAGAAGTTTCTTGGAACGCTTCTCTCTGGGTTTTATTTGAGGATATTTCACTTTTCGCCATAGTCTTCAATGCCCTCCGAAATATCTCTTTTTTGGTTTTACAGGAACAGTGTTCAAACACTGCCTTATGAGTAAAGAGGTAAAACTCCCTGAGTGGAATACAGACATCACAAAGCAGTTTCTCAGAAAATTTCTCTCCAGTTTTTATCCGAAGATATTTCCTTTTCCACCATAGGGCTGAATTTGCACCCGATTGTCCCTTTGTGAATCCGTCCATGACGTAGTTTCAAAACTGCGTAATTGAAAGAAAGTTTTATATATGTGAAATGAATAATCATATCTATCACAAAGCAGTTTCACAGAAAGCTTCTATCCAGTTTTTGTCTGAGGATATTTCCTTTTTCACAATAGCCATCCATATATTCCTGAAAATCCCCTGGTAGGTTTTCCTCCAAAAGGAATTTTCCAGTCCTCAATGAGAACAAAGGTATAATTCTGTGAGTGGAATGCACACGTCACAAAGCAGCTCCTCGGAAAGCTTCTCTCCAATTTCTATCAGATGATATTTCCTTTTTCACCATAAACCTAAAAGCATTCCCAAATATCCCTTTGCAGACAAAATAAAAGCAGTGTTAGATTACTGCTCAATGAAAAGAGAAGCTTAACTGTGTGAGCGGAATCCACATAATACAGAGCAGTTTCACAGAAAGCTTCCTTCTAGTTTCTCACTGAGGTTCTTTCTTTTTCAGGATATTCTAAAGAATGTTCCCAAATGTCCTTTCTCAGTTTCCACAGAAACAGTGATTTCAAACTACTCAATCCAAAGAATGATTTAACTCTATGAGATGAATACACACATCACAAAGCAGTTGCTCAGAAAGCTTCTCTCCAGTTTTCAATGGAAGACATTTCCTTTCACACCACAGTCCTCTGGGCGCCACTTAATATCCCTTCTCAGATTCCTCAAAGACAGACTTTCAAAAATGGGAATTGTAGAGTAAGTATTAACTCTGTGACATAAATACACTTATGAGAGAGCAGTTTATTGGAACACTTCTTTCTGGGTTTTATTGGATGACATTTCACTTTTTACCCTAGTCTTCAATGTACTTCGAATATCACTTTTTTAGTTTTACAGGAACAGTGTTCAAACAGTGCCTTATGAGAAAAAAGGTATAACTCCCTTAGTGGAATGCAAACATCACCAAGCAGTTTCTTAGAATGTTTATCTCCGGTTTTTGTCTGATGATATTTTGATTTTCCCCATAGGGTGGCATGTGATCCCGAATATTCCTTTGCAGATCCATTCATGATGGAGTTTCCAAGCTGCGAAATGTAAAGAAAGCTTTGTCTATGTAAGATGAATAAACATTGCAAAAATCAGATCCATGGAAATCTTCTTTCCAGTTTTTATCTAAAGATATTTCCTTTTTCACCTTAGTCCTGAATGTGCTCCCGAATATCCCTTTGCAGGTCCGTCCATAACAGAGTTTCCAAGCAGCGAAATATAAAGAAAGCTTTATCTATGTGAGGTGAATACACACAAAACAGAACAGTTTCACAGAAAGTTTCTTTTAAGTTTTTTTCTGATGCTATTTATCCTTTCTCCATATGCATCAATTTGCTCCCAAATATCCCTTGGTACCTTTTTCTCCAAAAGGGTTTAACCGATGCTGTTTGAGAATAGAGGTATAACACTGTGAGTGGAATGCACATACCATAAAGCAATTTCTCAGAAAGCATCTCTCCAGTTTTATCTGAAGAGATTTCCTTTTTCACCGTAGGATTAAATGTGCTCCCGGATGTCCCTTTGTGGATCCATCCATGATGGCGTTTCCAAACTGCATAATATAAAGAAAGTTTTATCTGTGTGTGATGAATAAATACATCTATCCCAAAGAAGTTTCACAGAAAGCTTCTTTCCTGTTTTTGTCTGAGCATTTTTCCTTTTTCACCATAGCCATCCATATTCTCCCGAATGTCCCTTGGTAGCTTTTTCTCCAAAATGGATTCCCCAAGCCTCTATGAGAAGAAAGGTATAACTCAGTGAGTGGAATACGCAAGTCACAAAGCAAGTCCTCAGAAAGCTTCTCTCCAGTTTCTATCTGAAGCCATTTCCGTTTTCACCATAAACCACAAAGCACTTCCGAGTATCCCTTCGCAGACTAAACAGAAACAGTGGGACAATACAGCTCAATGAAAAGAGAAGCTTAACTGTGCGAGTGGAATTCACACAATCTAGAGCAGATTCACAGAAAGTTTACTTCTGGTTTTTATCTGAGGGTATTTCTTTTTCAGCATATTCTAAAGAGAGTTCCCAAATATCCTTTCCCAGGTTCCACAGAAACAGTGATTTCAAACTCTTCAATACAAAGAACGATTTAACTCTATGAGAGTAATACACACATCACAAAGCAGCTGCTCAAAAAGCTTCTCTCCAGTTTTCAAAGGAAGACATTTCCTTGCTCACCACAGGTCTCTGGGAGCCACATAATATCCCATCATAGATTCCTCAAAGACAGAGTTTCCAAAGTAGGCAATGTGGAGTAAACTTTAACTCTGTGAAATGAATGCAGATATCACAGAGCAGTTCCTTTGAACACCTCTTTCTGGGTTTTATTTGAGGATATTTCACTTTTCACCATATTCTTCAATGCGCTCCGTAATATCACTTTTTCAGTTTTACAGGAACAGTGTTCAAACACTGCCTTATGAGAAAAGAGGTATAACTCCCAAAGTGGAATGCACACGTCACAAAGCAGTTTCTCAGAAAGCTTCTCTACAGTTTTTATATGAAGAGATTTCCATTTTCAACATTGACCTGAATGTACTCCCGAATGTCCCTTTACAGATCCGTCCATGACAGAGTTTCCAAGCTGCAAAATGTAAAAAATGCTTTATCAAGGTGAGACGAATAAACATAGCAAAAAACAGATTCACAGAAAGCTTCTTTCCAGTTTTTATCTGAAGAGACTTGCTTTTTCACCATAGTCCAGAATGTTCTCCCAAATGTCCCTCGTGGATCTGTCCATGACAGAGTTTCCAAACTGTGTAATGTAAAGAAAGCTTTATCTATGAGAGATGAATACACATATCACAGAGCAGTTTCACAGAAAGCTTCTTTCCTGTTTTAGTCTGAGGCTATTTCCCTTTTCACCATATTCGTCAATATGCCCTCAAATATCCGTTGGTACCTTTTCCACCAAAAGGGTTTCCCCGATACTGTATGAGAAGACAGGTATAACACTGTGAGTGAAATGCACATGTCACGAAGCAGTTCCTCGGAAAGCTTCTCTCCAGTTTTATCTGAACATATTTCCTTTTTCACCGTAAGCCACAAAGCGCTCCCGAATATCCCTTCACACGCTAAATATAAACAGTGGTTGAAAACAGCTCAATGAAAAGAGAAGCTTAACTGAGTGAGAGGAATTCACAGGACATAGCAGTTTCACAGAAAGCTCCCTTCTGTTTTTTTTCTGAGGATATTTCTTTCTCCATATTCTAAAGAGCGTTCCCAAAAGTCTTTCCTCAGATTCCACAGACGCAGTGATTTCAAACTGTTCAATCCAAAGAATGGTTTAACTCTACGTGATGAATACAAACATCACAAAGCAGTAGCTCAGAAAGCTTCTCTCCAGTTTCCATCGGAAGACATTTTCTAGCTCACCAGAGGCCTCCGGGTGCCACTTAATATCTCTTCGCAGATTCCTAAAGAGAGAGTTTCCAAACTGGGCAATGTACAGTAAGCTTTTTCTCTGTGAAATAAATGCACATATAAGAGAGCATTTTCTTGGAACACTTCTTTCTGGGTATTCTTTGAGGACAGTTCACTTTTTGCCATAGTCTTTAAAGCACTCTGAAAATCACTTTTTCGGTTTTACAGGAACAGTGTTCAAACACTGCCTTATGAGCAAAGAGGTATAACTACGTGAGTGGAATGCACACATTACAAAGCAGTTTCTCAGAGTTTCTCTTCTGTTCTTATCTGAAGATATTTCCTTTTTCACCATATACCTGAATGTGCTCCTGAATGTCCCTTCGTGGATCCATCCATGATGGACTTTCCTCACTGCGTAATATAGAAAAGTTTTACCTATGTGAGATCAATAAGCATATCTATCAAAAAAGCAGTTTCATAGAAAGCTTCTTTCCTGTTTTTGTCTGATGATATTTCCTTTTTAACCATATGGATCTATATAGTCCCGAATGTCCAATGATACCTTTTTCTCTGAAACTGATTCCCCAATGCTCTATGAGAAGAAATTTATAATTCTGTGAGTGGAGGGCACACACCACAAAGCAGCTCTTCGGAAAGCTTCTCTCCAATTTTTATCTGAAAATATTTCCGTTTTCACCATAAGCCTCAAGGAGCTCCCGAATATCCCTTCACAAACTAATGAAAAACAGTGTTAAAATACTGCTCAATGAAGAGAGGCTGAACAGTGTGAGTGGAATTCACATGACACAGAGCAGTCTCAGAGAATGCTTCCTTCTGTTTTTTATCTGAGGGTATTTCTTTTTCAACATATTCTAAAGAGTGTTCCCAAATGTCCTCTCTCAGGTTCCACAGAAACAGTGGTTTCAAACTCTTCAATCCAAAGAATGATTTAACTCTATGGGAATAATCCACACATCACAAAGCAGCTGCTCAGAAAACTTCCTTCCAGTTTTCAACGGAAGACATTTCCTTGCTCAAAACAGGCCTCCGGGATCCACTTAATATCCTTTCACAGATTCCTAAAAGACAGAGTTTCCAAACTGGGCAATGTAGAGTAAACTTTAACTCTGTGTAATGAATGCACATATCAGAGAGCAGTTTCTTGGAACCCTTCTTTCTGGGTTTTGTTGTGAGAATATTTTACTTTTCACCATAGTCTTCATGTGCTCCATAATATCACTTTTTCAGTTTTACAGGAACAGTGTTCAAACACTGCCTTATTACAAAAGAGGTACAACTCCCTGAGTGGAATGCACACGTCACAAAGCAGTTTCTCTGAAAGCTTCTCTCCAGTTTTTATCTGAAGATATTTCCATTTTCAACATAGACCTGAATGTACTCTCAAATGTCCCTTCGCAGATCCGTCCATGACAGAGTTTCCAAGCTGCGTCATGTAAAGGAAGCTTTATCAATGTGAGATGAATAAACATAGCAAAAAGCAGATTCACAGAAACTTATTTTCCAGTTTTTATCTGAAGATATTTCCTTTTTCACCATACTCCTGAATGTGCTCCCGAATATCCCTTCGTGGATCCATCCATGACAGTTTCCAAGCTGTGTAACGTAAAGAAAGCTATGTCTATGTGAGATGAATACAGATATCACAGAGCAGTGTCACAGAAAGCTTCTTTCCAGTTTTAGTCTGCGTCTATTTCCCTTTTCACCATATTTGTTAATATGTCTCCGAATATCCTGTGTACATTCTCCTCCAAAAGGGTTTCCCCAATGTTGTCTGAGAAGAGTGGTATAACACTGTGAGTGGAATGCATACGTCACAAAGCAGTTCCTCGGAAAGCTTCTCTCCAGTGTCGGTCTGAACTTATTTCCTGTTTCACTGTAAGCCTCAAAGTGCTCCCGAATATCCCTTCGCACGCTAAACATAAACAGTGGTTGAAAACAGCTCAATGAAAAGAGAAGCTTAACTGAGTGACAGGAATTCACAGGATATAGCAGTTTCACAGATAACTTCCTTCTGGATTTTACCTGAGTATATTTCTTTCTTCATATTCTAAAGAGCATTCCCAAATGTCCTTCTTCAGATTCCACAGATTCAGTGATTTCAAACTGCTCAATCCAAAGAATGGTTTAACTCTATGAGATGAATACACACATCACAAAACAGTAGCTCAGAAAGCTTCTCTCCAGTTTCCATTTCCTAGCTCACCAGAGGCCTCTGGGCACCACTTAATATCCCTTCGCGGATTCCTCAAGAGACAGTTTCCAAATTGGGCAACATAAAGTAAGCTTTATCTCTGTGAAACAAATGCACATATAAGAGAGCATTTTCTTGGAATGCCTCTTTCTGGGTTTTATTTGAGGATAGTTCACTTTTGGCCATAGTCTTTCAAGCTCTCCAAAATATCACTTTTTCGGTATTATGGGAACAGTGTTCAAACACTGCCTTATGAGAAAAGAGGTGTAACTACCTGAGTGGAATGCACACATTGCAATGCAGTTTCTCAGAGTTTCTCTCCTGTTTTTATCTGAAGATATTTCTTTTTTCACCATAGGCCTGAATGTGCTCCTGAATGTCCCTTCGCAGATCCGTCCATGATGGACTTTCCTAACTGCGTAATATAAAAAGGTTTTATCTATGTGAGATCAATAAGAATATCTATCACAAAAGCAGTTTCATAGAAAGCTTCTTTCCAGTTTTTGTCTGATGATATATAACTTTTTAACCATAGGGATCCATATACTCCTGAATGTCCAATGGTAACTATTTCTCCAAAAGAGATTCCCCAATCCTCTATGAGAAGAAAGGTATAACTCTGTGAGTGGAGTACACACATCATAAAGCAGCTCCTCGTAAAGCTTCTTTCTAGTTTATATCTGAAAATATTTCCGTTTTCACCATAAGCCTCTAGGAGCTCCTGAATATCCCTTCACAAACTAAAGAAAAACAGTGTTAAAATACTGCTCAATGAGAAGAGAAGCTGAACAGTGTGATTGGAATTCACGTGACACAGTGCAGTCTCACAGAATGCTCCCTTCTGTTTTTTATCTGAGGGTATTTCTTTTTCAGCATATTCTAAAGAGCGTTCCCAAATGTCCTTTCCCAAGTTCCACAGAAACAGTGATTTCAAAGTCTTCAATCCAAAGAATGATTTAACTATGAGAATAATCCAGATATCACAAGGCAACTGCTCAGAAAGCTTCTCTCCATTTTCCATCAGAAGACATTTCCTAGCTCACCAGAGGCCTCCGGGCACCACTTAACATCCCTTCACAGATACCTCAAAGACAGAGTTTCCAAACTGAGCAACGTAGAGTAAACTTTAACTCTGAGAAATTAATGCACATATCAGAGAGCTGTTCCCAGGAGTGATTCTTTCTGTATTTTATTTGACGATGTTTCACTTTTTGCTATAGTCTTCAATGTGCTCTGAAATATCATTTTTTAATTTTACATGAACGGTGTTCAAACACTGCCTTATGAGAAAAGAGGTATAACTCACTGAGTGAAATGCACACATCGCAAAGCAAATTCTCAGAAGCTACTCTCCAGTTTTTATCTCAAGTTATTTCTTTTTTAACCATAGGCCTGAATGTTCTCCAGAATGTCACTTTGCGGATCCATCCATGACAGAGTTTCCAAGCTATGTAATGTGAAGAAAACTTTCTCTATGTGAAATGAATAAACATAGCAAAAGCAGATTCACAGAAAGCTTCTTTCCAGTTTGTATGTGAAGATATTTCCTTTTTCACCGTAGTCCTGAATGTGATCCCGAATGTCCCTTCGCGGATCAGTCCATGACAGAGATTCCAGCTGCATAATGTAAAGAAAGCTTTAATTACGTGAGATGAATAAACATAACAAAAAGCAGAATCACAGAAAGCTTCTTTCCGTTTTTTATCTGAAGATACTTCGTTTTCCCCAAAGTCCTAAATATGCTCCCGAATGTCCCTTCGTGGAACCGTTCATGACAGAATTTCCAAGCAGCGTAATGTAAAGAATGCTTTATTTATGTGAGATGAATACATATATCACAGAGCAGTTTCACAGAAAGCTTCTTTCCAGTTTTGTATGAGGCTATTTCTCTTTTCACCGTAGTCGTCAATATGCTCCCGAATATCCCTTGGTACCTATTTCTCCAAAAGGGTTTCCCCAATGCTCTATGATACAAGAGGTACAATACAGTGAGTGCAATGCACACATCTCAAAGTAGTTCCTCGAAAAGTTTCTCTCCAGTTTCTATCTGAATATATTTCCTTCTTCACAATAGACCTGAATTAGCTCCCAAATGTACCCTTGTGGATCATTCTATGATGAAGTTTCCAAACTGCATAATATATAGAAAGTTTTATCTATGTAAGATGAATAAACATATTTATCACAAAGCATTTTCACAGAAAGCTTCTTTCCAGTTTTTGTCAGAGGATATTTCCTTTTTCACCATAGCCGTACATATATTCCCAAATATCCCTTGGTAGCTTTTTATCCAAAAAGGATTCCTCAATCCTCTATGAGAAGAAAGGTATAACTGTTTGAGTGCAATGCACACATCACAAAGCAGTTCCTTGGGTATCTTCTCTCCAGTTTCTATCTGAAGATATTTCCGTTTTAACCATAAGCCTTAAAGCGCTCCCGCATATCCCTTCACAGACTAAACACAGTGTTAGAATACTGCTCAATGTAAAGAGAAGCTGAACTGTGAGAAAGGAATTAACATGACACAGAGCAGTTTCACAGAAAGCTTCCTTCCGCTTTTTATCGGAGTGTATTTCTTTTAAAGCATATTCTAAAGAGTGTTCCAAAATGTCCTTTCTCAGATTCCACAGAAACGTTGATTTCAAACTGATCAATACAAAGAATGATTTAACTCTATGAGACGAATACACACATCAGAAAGCAGTTGCTCATAAAGCTTCTGTCCAGTTTTCAACGGAAGACATTTCCTTGCTCACCACAGGCTTCCGGTTGCCATTTAATATCCCTTCACAGAATCCTCAAAGACAGACTATCCAAACTGGAAAATGTAAAGTATACTTTAACTCTGTGAAATGAATGGACATATCAGAGAGCTGTTTCTTGGAATGCTTCTTTCTGGGTTTTATTGGACAACATTTCACTTATCGCCATAGTCTTCAATGTGCTCCGAATATCACTTTTTTAGTTTTACAGGAACAGTGTTTGAAAGAGTGCCTTATGAGCAGAAAGGTATAACTCCCTGAGTGGAATGCACACATCACCAAGCAATGTCTCAGAAAGCTACTCTCCATTTTCTATCTGACGATATTACCTTTTTCACCATAGGCCTGAATGTGCTCCTGAATGTCCCTTTGTGGTTCCGTCCATGAAGGAGTTTCCAAGCTGCATAATATAAGGAAAGCTTTATCTATGTGACATGAATAAACATAGCGAAAAGCAGATTCACAGAAAGGTTCTTTCCATTTTTTCTCTAAGGATATTTTCTTTTTCACCATAGCCGTCCATATACACTTAAATATCCCTTGGTATCATTTTTTCCAAAAGGGTTTTCCCAATCCTTTATGACAAAAGAAGTATAACACTGTGAGTGAAATGCACTAGTCACAAAGGAGTTCCTCGGAAAGCCCCTCTCCAATTGGTATCTGAATATATTTCCTTTTTCACCGTAAACCTCAAAGCACTCACGAATATCCCTTCGCACGCTAAACATAAACAGTGTGAGAAAAGTGCTCAATGAAAAGAGAAGCTTAAGTGAGTGAAAGGAATTCACGCGACAAATAGCAGTTTCACAGAAAGCTTCTTTCTGGTTTTTATCTGAGGGTGTTTCTTTTTCAGCATATTCTGAAGATCATTCCCAAATGTCCTTCCTTAGGTTCCACAGAAACAGTGAGTTCAAACTGCTCAATCCAAAGAATGATTTAATTCTATGAGATGAATACACACATCACAAAGCAGTTGCTCAGAAAGTTTCTCTCCAGTTTTCAATGGAAGACAGTTCCTTGCTCACCACAGGCTTCTGGGTGCCACTTAATATCCCTTCACAGATTCCTCAAAGATGCATTTTCCAAATTGGGAAATGAATACACATATGTATTCATTTCTGTGACATGAATACACATATCAGAGAGCAGTTTCTTGGAACACTTCTTTTATTTAAGGAAATTTCACTTTTCGTCATAGTCCTCAATGCACTCCAAAATATCACTTTTTTGGTTTTACAGTAACAGTGTTCAAACACTACCTTATGAGAAAAGAGATATAACTCCCTGAGTGGAATGCTCTCATCACAAAGCAGTTTCTCAGAAAGCTTCTCTCCAGTTTTTGTCTGAAGATATTTCGATTTTCCCCATAGTCCTGAATGTGCTCCCGAATGTCCATTCGCCCATCCATCCATCATAGTGTTTCTGAGCTGCGTAGGGTAAAGGAAGCTTTATCTATGTGAGATGAATAAACATTTCAAAAAGCATATACACTGAAATCCTCTTTCCTGTTCTTATCTAGAGATATTTCCTTTTTCACCATATGCCTGAATGTGCTCCTGAATGTCCCTTCACGAATCCCTCCCTAACAGCATTTCAAAACTGTGTAATATAAAGAAAGTTTTATCAATGTGAAATGAATAGACATATCTATCACAAAGCATTTTCACAGAAATCTTCTTTCCAGTTATTGTCTGAGGATATTTCCTTTTTCACCATAGCCATCCACATACTCCCGAATGTCCCCTGGTAGCATTTTCTCCTAAAGGGATTCCCCAATCCTCTATGAGAATAAAAGTGTACTCTGTGAGTGGAATGCATGCATCACAAAGCAGCTCCTCGGAACATTTCTCTCCAGTTTCTATCGGATGATATTTCCTTTTTCACCATAAGCCTCAAAGTGCTCCCGAATATACCTTCACAGACTAAACAAAAACAGTGTTAGAATACTGCTCAATGAAAAGAGAAGCTTAACTGTGCAAGTGGAATTCACGTGAAACAGAGTAGTTTCACAGAAAGCTTCCTTCTGGTTTCTATCTGAGGTTATGTCTTTTTCAGGATATTCTAAAGTGCATTCCCAAATGTCCTCTCTCAGAATTCTAAGAAAGAGTGATTTCATACTGCTCCATCCAAAGAATGATTTAACTCTATGAGATGAATACAAACATCACAAAAGAGTTGCTCAGACAGCTTCTCTTCAGTTTTCAATGGAAGACATTTCCTTGCTTGCCACAGGCCTCCGGTTGCCACTTAATATCCCTTCACAGAATCCTCAAAGACAGACTTTCCAAACTGGGAAGTGTAGAGTATGCTTTAACTCTGTGAAATAAATTTGCATGTCAGAAAGGAGCTTCTCGGAATGCTTCTTTCTGGATTTTATTGGATGACATTTCACTTTTCGCCATCATCTTAAATGTGCTGCGAATATCACTTTTTTAGTTTTACAGGAACAGTGTTCAAACAGTGCCTTATGAGGAGAATGGTATAACACCCTGAGTGGAATGTACACATCACCAAGTAGTTTCTCAGAAAGCTTCTTTCCAGTTTTTATCTGTCAATATTTCCTCTTTCACCATAGTCCCGAATGTGATCCCAAATATCCCTTCGCGGATCCATCCATGGTGGAATTTCCAAGCTGTGTAATGTAACGAAAGCTTTATCTATATAAGATGAGAAAACCTAGCAAAAAGCAGATTCACAGAAAGCTTCTCTCCAGTTTTTACCTGAAGATATTTCCTTTTTCACCATAGTCCTGAATGTGCTCCCGAATGTCCCTTCGTGGATCCATCCCTGACAGAGCTTCCAAGCTGCGTAATACAGAGAAAGCTTTATATATGTGAGATGAATACACATATCACAGAACAGTATCACAGAAAGGGTTTCCCGAATGCTGTATGAGAGGACAGTTATTACACTGTGAGTGGAATGCACACGTCAGAATACAGTTCTGCTCAGAGCTTCTATCCAGTTTATATCTGAACATATTTTCTTTTTCACCGTAAGCCTAAAAGTGCTCCTGTATATCCCTTCGTACCCTAAATATGAACACTGTTAGAAAACTACTCAATGAAAAGGGAAGCTTAACTGAGTGAGAGGAATTCACATGACACACAGCAGTTTCACAGAAAGCTTCCTTCTGGTTTTTATCTGAGGATATTTATTTCTCCATATTCTAAAGATCTTTCCCAAATGTCCCTCCTCAGTTTCCACAGAAGCAGTGATTTCAAACTGCTCAGTCCAAAGAATGATTTAACTCTATGAGATGAATACACACATTGGAAGGCAGTTGCTCAGAAAGCTTCTCTCCAGTTTTGATCGGAAGACATTTCCTAGCTTACCACAGGCCTCCAGACACCACTTAATATCCCTTCACAGATTCCTGAAAGACAGAATGTCCAAACTGGACAATGTAGAGTAAGCTTTACCTCTGTGAAATGAATGCGCATATCTGAGAGCAGTCTCTTCGTACGCTTCTTTCTGTATTTTATTTGAGGATATATGGCTTTTCTCTATAGTCTTCAATGTGCTCCGAAAAATCACTTTCTCATTTTACAGGAACAGTGTTCAAACACTGCCCTATGAGAAAAGAGGTATAATCCCCTGAGTGGAAAGCACACATCACAAAGCAGTTTCTCAGAAAGCTTCTGTCCAGTTATTATCTGAAGATATTTCGATTTTCAGCATAGGCCTGAATGTACTCCCGAAAGTCCCTTCGCAAATCCGTCCATGACAGAGTTTCCAAGCTGTGTACTGTAAAGAAAGCTTTATCAAGGTGAGACGAATAAACATAGCAAAAATCAGATTCACAGAAAGGTTCTTTCCAGTTTTTATCTGAAGATATTTCCTATTACACCATAGTCCAGTATGTTTTCCGAATGTCCCTTCGTGAATCCATCCATGACAGAGTTTCCAAGCTGCCTAATATAAAGAAGGCTTTATCTATGTGAGAGGAATACACATATCACAGAGCAGTTTCACAGAAAGCTTCTTCCTTTTTTAGTCTGAGGCTCTTTTCCTATTCACCATATTCGTCAATATGCCCCCAAATATCACTTGGTACCTTTTCCTCCAAAAAGGTTTCCCTGATGCTGTCTGACAAGAGATGCTGTCTGGGTTTTATTTCACTGTGAGTGGAATGCACACATCACAAAGCAGTTCCTCGGAAAGTTTCTCTCCAGTTTCTATCTGAACATATTTCCTTTTTCACCATAAGCCTCAAAGCACTCTCAAATATCCGTTTGCATGCTAAACATGAACAGTGGTTAAAAACAGCTCAATGAAAAGAGAAGCTTAACTGAGGGAGAGGAATTCACATGACACATCGCAGTTTCACAGAAAGCTCCCTTCTGGTTTTAATCTAGGAATATTTCTTTCTCCATATTCTAAAGAGTGTTCCCAAATGTCCTTCCTCAGACTCCACAGATGCAGTGATTTCAAACTTCTCAATCCAAAGTATGGTTTAACTGTATGAGATGAATACACACATCACAAAGCAGTAGCTTAGAAAGCTTCTCTCCAATTTCCATCACAAGACATTTCCTAGCTCACCAGAGGCCTCCGGGTGCCACTTAATATCCCTTCACATATTCCTCAAAAACAGTGTTTCCAAACTGGGCAATGTAGAGTAAACTTTAACTCTGTGAATTTAATGCACATATTAGAGAGTTGTTTCCTGGAACACTTCTTTCTCTATTTTATTTGTGGATGTTTCACTTTTTGCTATAGTCTTCAATCCACTCTGAAATATCACTTTTTCAGTTTTACATGAACGGTGTTCAAACACTGCCTTATGAGAAAAGAGGTATAACTCACTGAGTGAAATGCACACATCACAAAGTATATTCTCAGAAAGGTACTCTCCAGTTTTTATCTCAAGTTATTTCCTTTTTCACCATAGGCCACAATGTGCTCCTGAATGTCCCCTTGTGGATCCATCCATGAAGGAGTTTACAAACTGCGTAAAATAAAGAAAATTTTATCTATGTGAGATGAATAAACATAGCAAAAAGGAGATTCACAGAAAGCTTCCTTCCAGTTTTTTTCAGAGGATGCTTCCTTTTTCGCCATAGTCCTGAATGTGCTCCCGAATGTCCCTTCGTTTTCCATGCATGACAGAGTTTCCAAGCTGTGTAATGTAAAGAAAGCGATGAATACATATATCACAGAGCAGTTTCATCGAATGCTTCTTTCCAGTTTTTGTCTGAGACTATTTCCGTTTTCACCATAGGTGTCAATAGGCTCCCGGATATCCCTTGGTACCTTTTTCCACAAAAGAGTTTCCCCGATGCTGTATGAGAAGAGAGGTATAACACTGTGACTGGAATGCACATATCACAAAGCTGTTCCTCAGAAAACTTCTCTCCAGTTTCTATCTGACCATATTTCCTTTTTCACCATAAGCCTCAAAGCGCTCCCGAATGTCCCTTTGCACGCTAAACATAAACAGTTTTAGAAAATTGCTCAATGAACAGAGAAGCTTCACTTAGTGAGAGCAATTCACACGACACAGAGCAGTTTCACAAAAAGCTTCCTTCTGGTTTTATCTGAGGATATTTCTTTCTCCTAATCTAAAGAATGTCCCCAAATGTACTTCCTCAGATTTCACAGAAACAGTGATTTCAAACTGCTCAATCCAAACAATGGTTTAACTCTATGAGATGAATACACACATGACAAAGCAGTTGCTCAGAAAACTTCTCTCCAGTTTTCAGCAGAAGACATTTCCTTTCTCACCAATGACCTATGGTCACCAAGTAATATCCTTTTGCAGAATCCTCAACGACAAACTTTCCACACTGGGAAATGTAGAGTAAGCTTTAACTCTCTGAAATGAATGCACATATCAGAGAGCAGTTTCTTGGAATGCTTCTTTCTGGGTTTTATTTCAGGCTATTTCACTTTTCGCCAGTCTTCCATGCGTTCTGAAAAATTACTTTTACGGTTTTACAGGAACAGTGTTCAAACTCTGCCTTATGAGAAAAGAGGTGTAACTCCCTGAGTGGAATGCACACATCACAAAGCAGTTTTTCAGAAAGTTTCTCTCCGGTTCTTATCTGAAGATATTTCACTTTTCGCCATAGTCCTGAATGTGCACCCGAATGTCCCTTCGTGGATCCGTCCATGACAGAGTTTTCAAGCTGTGTAGTGTATAGAAAGCTTTTTCAATGTGAGATGAATACACTTATCAAAGAGTAGTTTCACAGAATGCTTCTTTAGAGTTTTTGTCTGAGGCTCTTTATCTTTTCACCATAGGTGTCAATATGCTCCCGGATATCCCTTGGTACCTTATTTTTCAAAATGGTTTTCCCGATGCTGTATGAGAAGAGAGGTATAACACTGTAAGTGGAATGCACACATCACAAAGCTGTTCCTCGGAAAGCTCCTCTCCAGTTTCTATCTGACCATATTTCCTTTTTCACCGTAAGCCTCAAAGTGCTCCCGAATATCCCTTTGCACGCTAAACATAAACAGTGTTAGAAAAGTGCTCATTGAACAGAGAAGCTAAACTGAGTGAGAGGAATTCACACGACACACAGTAGTTTCACAGAAAGCTTCCTACTGATTTTTATCAAAGGATATTTCTTCTCCATTTTCTAAAGAACGTTCCCTCATGTCCTTCCTCAGATTCCACAGAAACAGTGACTTCAAACTGCTCAATCCAAAGAATGATTTAACTCTATGAGATGCATACAAACAACACAAAAGAGTTGCTCAGAAAGCTTCTATCCAGTTTTCAATGGAAGACAATTCCTTGCTCACCACAGGTCTCTGGTTGCCAATTAATTTCTCTCACAGAATCCTCAAAGATAGGCTTTCCAAACTGGGAAATATAGAGTAAGCTTTTACTCTGTCAAATGAATGAATGTTTCAGAGAGCGGTTTCTTGGAATGCTTCTTTCCAGGTTTTATTTGACGACATTTCACTTTTTGCCATAGTATTCAAATGGCTCTGAATATCAATTTTTTAGTTTTACAGGAAGAGTGTTCAAACAGTGCTTTATGAGAAGAAAGGTATAACTCCATGAGTGGAATGCACACATCACCAAGCAGTTTCTCAGAAAGCTTCTCTCCAGTCTTTATCTAACGATAATTTCTTTTTCACCATAGGCCCAAATGTGATCCCAAATATCCCTTCACGGATCCATCCATGACAGAGTTTCCAAGCTGCGTAATGTAAAGAAAGCTTTATCTATGTGAGATGAATAAACATAGGAAAAAGCAGATTCAGAAAAAGCTTTTTTCCAGTTTTTATCTGAAGATATTTCGTTTTTCACCATAGTCCTGAATGTGCTCCCTAATGTCCCTTCATGCATCCGTCCATGACAGAGTTTCCCAGCTGCGTAATGTAAAGAAAGTTTTATCTATATGAGATGAGTACACATATCACAGAGCAGTTTCATTGAATGCTTCTTTCCAGTTTTTGTCTGAGGCTATTTCCCTTTTCACCATAGGCATCAGCATGCTCCCGAATATCACTTGGTACCTTTTTCTGCAAATGGTTTTCCAAGATGCTGTATGAGAAGAGAGGTATAACACTGTGAGTGGAATGCACATGTCACAAAACAGTTCCTCGGAAAGCTTCTCTCCAGTGTCAATCTGAACATATTTTCTTTTTCACTGTAAGCCTCAAATTGCTCCCGAATATCCCTTCACACACTAACCATAAACAGGGTTAGAAAATTGCTCAATGAAAAGAGAGGTTTAACTGAGAGAGAGGAATTAAGACAACACAGAGCAGTTTCACAGAAAGCCACTGGCGTCCAGTCTCCACTTAATATCCCTTCACAGAATCTTCAAAGACAGACTTTCCAAACTGGCAAATATACAGTAAGCTTTAACTCTCTGAAATGAATGCACATGTCAGAGAGCAGTTTCTTGGAACGCTTCTCTCTGGGTTTTATTTTAGGATATTTCACTTTTTGCCATAGACGTCCATGTGCTCCGAAATATCACTTTCTCGGTTTTACAGGAACAGTGTTCAAATGCTGCCTTATGAGAAAAGAGGTATAACTCCCTGAGTGTAATGCACACATCCCAAACAGTTTCTCAGAAAACTTCTCTCCAGTTTTTATCTGAGGATATCTCCTTTTTCAACGTAGGCCTGAATGTGCTCCCGAATGTCCCTTCGTGGATCCGAACTTGACGGAGTTCCAAACTGCATAATACAAAGAAAGCTTTATCTATGTGAGATGAATAAACATATCTATCACAAAGCAGTTTCACAGAAAGCTTCATTCCAGTTTTTGTCTGAGGATATTTCCCTTTTCACCGTAGCTGTCCATATGCTCCCAAATGTCCCTTGGTAGCCTTTTCTCCAAAAGGGATTCCCCAATTCTCTATGAGAAAAAGGTGTAACCCTGAGAGTGGAATGCACAAGCAGCTCCTCTGAAAGCTTCTCTCCAGTTTCTATCTGAGATATTTCCATTTTCACCATAAGCCTCAAAGAGCTCCCGAATATCACTTTGCAGACTAAACGCAGTGTTAGAGTACTGCTCAATGAAAAGGAAAACTTAACTGTGTGAGTGGAATTCAGACGACTGATGGAAGTTTCAGAGAAAGCTTCCTTCTGGTTTTAATCTGAGGATATTTCTTTTCAGCATCTTTCTTTTTCAGCACATGCTAAAGACCGTTCCCAAATGGTCTTTCTCAGGTAACAAAGAAACAGTGATTTTAAACTGTTCAATACAAAGACTGATTTAACTCTATGACATGAATACAGACATCAGAAAGCAGTTGCTCAGAAAGCTTCTTTCCAGTTTTCAAAGGAAGACATTTCCTTGCTCACCACAGGCCTCTGGGCGACACTTAATAACCCTTCGCAGGTTCCTCAAAAACAGTGTTTCCAAACTGGTCAATGTAGAATAAGATTTTACTCTGTGAAATGAATGCTCATATCAGAGAGCAGATTCTTGGAACGCCTCTTTCTGGGTTTTATTAGAGGGTAGTTCAATTTTTGCCATAGTCTTCAATGCGCTCCGAAATATCCCATTTTTGGTTTTACAGGAACCATGTTCAAACACTGTCTTATGAGAAGAGAGGTATAACTCCCTGAGTGCAATGTACACATCACAAAGCAGTTTCTCAGAATTCTTCTCTCCAGTTTTTATCTGAAGATATTTCCATTTTCACCATGGTCCTGAATGTGCTCCAGAATGTCCCATCGCGTATCCGAACATGACTGAGTTTCCAAGGTGAGTAATATAAAGAAATCTTTATCTATGTGAGATGAATAAACCTAGCAAAAACCAGATTCACAGAAAGCTTCTATCCAGTTTTTATGTGAAGATATTCCATTTTCACCATAGTCCTGAAAGTGTTCCCAAATGTGTCTTCACGAATCTTTCCATGATGGAGTTTCCAAGCTGCGTAATGTAAAGAAAGCTTTATCTATGTGAGATGAATAAACATAGCAAAAACCAAATTCACAGAAAGCTTCTTTCTAGTTTCTATCTGAGCATATTTCCTTTATCACCATAAGCCTCACAGCGCTCCTGAATACCCTTCGCACAGTAAGTATAAACAGTGTTAGAAAACTGCTCAGTGAAAAGAAAAGTTTAACTGAGTGAGAGTAATTAACATGATACATACCAGTTTCACAGAAAGCATCTTTCTGGTTTTTATTGGAGGATATTACTTTCTCCATAGTCAAAAGAGCATTCCCAAATATCTTTCCTCAGACTCCACAGAAGCAGTGATTTCAAACTGTTCAATCCAAAGAATGGTTTAACTCTATGAGATGAATACACACATCACAAAGCAGTTGCTCAGAAAATTTCTCTCCTGTTTTCAAGGTAAGACATTTCCTTCCTCACCCCAGGCCTCTGGGAGCCACTTAATATCCCTTCACAGAATCCTCAAAGACAGAGTTTCCAAACTGGGCAACATAGAGTAAGCTTTAACTCCGTGAAATCAATGAACATATCAAAGAGCAGTTTCTTGGAATGCATCTTTCTGGGATTTATTTGAGGATATTTCACTTTTTGCCATAGTCTTCGAGGCTATCTGAAATATCACTTCTTCAATTTACAGGAACAGTGTTCAAACACTGCCTTATGAGAAAAGAGGTATGATGCCCTGAGTGGAATACACACATCACAAAGCAGTTTCACAGAAAGTTTCTCTTCAGTTTTTATCTGAAGAGACTTTCTATCTCACCAATGGCCTGAATGTGCTCCCGAGTGTCCTGTCGCAGATCCTTCCATGATGGAGTTTCCACACTGTGTAATATAAGGTAAGTTTTATCTATGTGTGATGAATAAACATATCTATTACAAAGCAGTTTCACAGAAAGCTTCTTTCCAGTTTTTGTTCGGGGATATTACCAATTTCACAATAGCCGTGCCTATACTCCTGAATTTCCCTTGGTAGCTTCTTGTACACAAGAGATTCCCCAATCCTCTAAGCAAAGAAAAGTATAACTCTGTGAGTGAAATACATATGTTACAAACCAGCTCCTCAGAAAGCTTCTCTCCAGTTTCTATCTGAAGATATTTGCTTTTTCACCATAAGCCTCAAAGTGCTCCCGAATATCCCTTCACAGACTAAACAAAAACAGTGTTAGAATACTGCTCAATGAAAAGAGAAGCTTAACTGTGCGAGTGGAATTCACACGACACAGAGCAGTTTCACAGAAAGCCTCCTTCTGTTTTCTATCTGCAGTTATTTCTTTTCAGGATATTCTAAAGAGCGTTCCAAAATGCCCTTTCTCAGATTCCAGAGAAACAGTGATTTCAAACTGCTCAATCCAAAGAATGATTTAACTCTATGAGATGAATACAAATATCACAAAAGAGTTGTTCAGAAACCGTCTTTCCAATTTTCAATGGAAGACATTTTCTTGCTCACCACAGGCCGCCAGATGCCACTTAATATCCTTTTGCAGAATCCTCAAAGACAGACTTTTCAAACTGGGAAATGTAGAGTAAGCTTTAACTCTGTGAAATGAATGGACATGTCATAGAGCAGTTTCTTGGAATGCTTGTTTCTGGGTTTTATTTGACGACATTTCACTTTTTGCCATAGTCTTCAATGTGCTCTGAATAGCACATTTTTAGTGTTACAGGAACAGTGTTCAAACAGTGCCTTATGAGAAGAAAGGTATAACTCCCTGAGTGGAATGCAAACATCACCAACCAGTTTCTCAGAAAACTTCTCTCCAGTTTTTATCTGGTGATATTTCCTTTTTAACCATAGCCCCGAATGTGGTCCCGAATATCCGTTCGTGGTTCCATCTATGGCGGAGTTTTCATGCTGTGTAATGTGAAGAAAGTTTTTTCTATGTGAGACTAATAAACATAGCAAAAAGCAGATTCACAGAGGGTTTCTTATTAGTTTTTAACTGAAGATATTTTCTTTTTCACCATAGTCCTGAATGTGCTCCTGAATGTCCCTTCGTGGATCTGTCCATGACAGAGTTTCCAAGCTGCGTAATGTAAAGAAAGCTTTATCTATGTGAGATGAATACACATATCACAGAGTAGTTTCATAGAAAGCTTCTTTCCAGTTTTTGTTCGAGGCTATCTCCCTTTTCACCATAGGTATCAATATGCTCCCGAATATCACTTGGTACCTTTTTCTCCAAAAGGGTTTCCCTCATGCTGCATGAGAAGAGAGGTACAACACTCTGAGTGGAATGCACGCATCACAAACAGTTCCTCGGAAACTATCTCTCCAGTTTCGGTCTGAACATATTTCCTTTTTCACCATAAGCCTCAAAGCGCTCCCGAACATCCCTTTACACGTTAAACATAAACAGGGTTAGAAAACTGCTCAATGAATAGAGAGGTTTAACTGAACTAGAGGAATTAAGACCACACAGAGCAGTTTCACAGAAAGCTTCCTTCTGGATTTTACCTGAGGATAGTTCTTTCTCCCTATTCTAAGGAGCATTCCCAAATGTCTTTTCTCAGATTCCACAAAAACAGTGATTTCAAATTGCTCAATCCAAAGAATTGTTTAATGTTTAATTCTATAAGGTGAATACACACATCACAAAGCAGTTGCGCAGAAAGTTTCTCTCCAGTTTTCATCAGTAGATGTTTCTTTGCTCACCACAAGCCTCTGGGCACCACTTAATATCCCTTCACAGATTCCTCAACAACAGAGTTTCCAAACTGGGCAACATAGAGTAAGCTTTAACTCTGTGAAGTGAATGCACATATCAGAGAGCAGTTTCTTGGAACACTTCTTTCTGGGTTTTATTTGAGGATATTTCACTTTTCACTTAGTCTTCCATGCACATTGACATATCACTTTTTCAGTTTTACAGGAACAGTGTTCAAACACTGCCTTATGAGAAAAGAGGTATAACTTGCTGAGTGAAATGCACACAGCCCAAAGCAGTTTCTCAGAAAGCTTCTCTCCAGTTTTTATCTGAAGATATTTCCTTTTTCACCATAGGCATGAATGTGATCCCAAATATCCCTTTGCGGATCAGTCCATGACGGAGTTTCCATGCTGCATATTGTACAGAAAGTTTATCTATGTGAGATGAGTAAACATACCAAAAAGCAGATATACAGAAACTTCTTTCCAGTTTTTATCTGAAGATAGTTCCTTTATCAGCACAGTCCTGAATGTGCTCCCGAATGACCCTTCGTGGATCCATCCATGACAGAGTTTCCAAGCTGCGTTATGTAAAGAAAGCTTTATCTATGTGAGATGAATAAAGAGAGCAAAAAGCAGATTCACAGAAAGCTACTTTTCAGTTGTTATCTTAAGATGTTTCCTTTCTCACCATTGTTCTGAATGTGCTCCCGAATTTCCCTTTGCGGATCCATTCATGACGGAGTTTCCAAGCTGCATAATGTAAAAAAAGCTTTATCTATGTGAGATGAATACACATATCACAGAGCAGTTTCACATAAAGTTTCTTTCCAGTTTTTTTCTGAGGCTATTTCCCTTATCACCATAGGCGTCAATATGCACCCGAATATCCCTTGATACCTTCTTCTCCAAAAGGGTTTCCCTGATGCTGTATGAGAAGAGAAGAATAACACTGTGAGTGGAATGCACCCGTCATGAATCATTTCCTCTTAAAGCTTCTCTCCAGTTTCTATCTCAACATATGTCCTTTTTCACCATAAGACTCAAAGCACTCCCGAATATTCCTTCAAATGCTAAACATAAACGGTGTTAGAGAACTGCTCAATGAAAAGAGAAACCTAACTGAGTGAGAGGAATTCACATGACATATTGCAGTTTCACAGAAAGCTTCCTTCTGGTTTATATCTGAGGCTATTTCTTTCTCCATATTCTAAAGAGCGTTCCCAAATGTCCTTCCTCAGATTCCATAGAAACAGTGATTTCAAACTGCTCAATCCAAAGATTGATTTAATTCTATGAGATGAATACACACGTCACAAAGCAATTGCTCCGAAAGCTTCTCTCCAGTTTTCAGCGGAAGACATTTCCTTGCTCACCACAGGCCTCCGGACACCAATTAATATCCCTTTGCAGATTCCTCAAGGGAGAGTTTCCAAACTGGGAAATGTAGAGTAAGCTTTATTTCTCTGAAAAAAAATGGACATATAAGAGAGCATTTTCTTGGAATGCCTCTTTCTGTGTTTTAATTGAGGATAGTTCCCTTTCACCATAGTCTTTAAAGATCTCTGAATTATCACTTTTTTGGTTTTACAGGAACAGTGTTCAAACACTGCCTTATGACAAAAGAGGTATAACTCCCTGAGTGGAATGCACACATCACAAAGAATTTTCTCAGAGTTTCTCCTCCGTTTTTATCTGAAGATATTTCCTTTTTCACCATAGGCCTGAGTACGCTCCCAAATGTCCCTTCAGGGATCTGTCCATGAAGGAGTTTCCTAACTGTAATATAAAGAAGGTTTTATCTATGTGAGATCAATAAGCATATCTATCAAAAAAGCAGTTTCACAGAAAGCTTCTTTCCAGTTTTTGTCTGAGGATATTTATTTTTTAACCATAGCCATCCATATACACCCAAATGTCCCATGGTAGCTTTTTCTTCAAAAGGGATTCCCCAATCCTCTATGAGAAGAAAGGTATAACTCTTTGAGTGGAGTACACACGTCACAAAGCAGCTCCTCAGAAAGCTTCTCTCCACTTTCTATCTGAAGACATTTCTGTTTTCACCATAAGCCTCAAAGTACTCCCGAATATCCCTTCACAGACTAAAGAAAAAGAGTGTTAGAATACTGCCCAATGAGAAGAGAATCTCAACTGTGTGAGTGGAATTCACATGACACAGAGCAGTCTCATGAAAACTTCCTTTTGTTTTTTATCTGAGGGTATTTCTTTTTCAGCATATTCTAAAGAGCGTTCCCAAATGTCCTTTCTCAGGTTCCACAGAAACAGTGATTTCAAACTCTTCAATCCAAAGAATGATTTAATTCTATGAGAATAATACTTCACAAAGAGGCTGCTCAGAGAGCTTCTCTTGAGTTTTCAATGTAAGACATATCCTTTCTCACCACAGGCCTCCGGGAGCCATTTAATATCCCTTTGCAGATTCCTCAAAGACAGAGTTTCCAAACTGGGCAATGTAGAGTCTACTTTAACTCTCTGAAATGAACGCATATATCAGAGAGTAGTTTCTTGGAACGCTTCTTTCTGGGATTTATTTGAGGATATTCCATTTTTGCCATAGTCTTCAAAGCGCTCCATAATATCACTTTTACGGTTTTACAGGAACGGTGTCCAAACACTGCCTTATGAGAAAAGAGGTATAGCACCTGAGTCAAATGCACACGTCACAAAGCAGTTTCTCAGAAAGTTTCTGTCCAGTATTTTTCTGAAGATAATTCCATTTTCAACATAGGCCTGAATGTACTCCTGAATGTCCCTTTGCAGGTCCGTCCATAACAGAGTTTCCAAGCTGTGTAATGTAAGGAAAGCTTTATCAATGTGAGTTGAATAAACATAGCAAAAAGCAGATCCACAGAAAGCTTCTTTCCATTTTTCATCTGAAATATATCCTTTTTCACCATACTCCTGAATTTACTCCCGAATGTCCCTTCGCAGATCCGTCCATGACAGTTTCCAAGCTGCGTAACTCAAAGAAAGCTTTACCTATGTGAGATGAATACACATATCACAGAGCAGTTTCACAGAAACCTTCTTTCCAGTTTTAGTCTGAGACTATTTCCTTTTTCACCATATTAGTCAATATGCCCCCGAATATCCTTTGGTACCTTTTCCTCCAAAAGGGATTCCCAGAATCTGTATGAGAAGAGAGTAATAACACTGTGAGTGGAATGCACACGTCACAAAGCAGTTCCTCAGAAAGCTTCTCTCCAGTTTCTATCTGAACATATTTCCTTTTTCACCGTAAACCTCAAAGCACTCCCAAATATCCCTTCACACGGTAAAGATAAACAGTGGTAGAAAACATCTCAATGAAAAGAGAAACTTAACTGAGCAAGAGGAATTCACATGATGCATAGCAGTTTCACAGAAAGCTCCCTTCTTGTTTTTTTCTGAGGATATTTGTTTCTCCATATTCTAAAGAGCATTCCCAAATGTCCTTCCACAGATTTCACAGACGCAGTGATTTCAAACTGCTCAATCCAAAGAATGGTTTAACTCTATGTAATGAATACACACATCACAAAGCAGTTGTTCAGAAAGCTTCTCTCCAGTTTTCATCGAAAGACATTTCCTAGCTCACCAGAGGCCTCCAGGCGCCACTTAATATCCCTCCGCAGATTCCTCAAGGAAAGAGTTTACAATCAGGGCAACGTAGAGAAAAAATTAATTCTGTGAAATTAATGCACATATCAGAGTGCTGTTTTCTGGAACGTTTCTTTCTGTGTTTTATTTGAAGATGTTTCTCTTTTCCCCATAATATTCAATGCGCTCCGAAATATCACTCTTTCGGTTTTACATGAACGGTGTTCAAACACTGCCTTATGAGAAAAGAGGTATAACTCCCTGAGTGGAATGCACACATCACAAAGCAGATTCTCAGAAAGCTACTCTCCAGTTTTTAGCTCAAGTTATTTCCTTTTTCACCATAGGCCCGAATGTGATCCCGAATATCCCTTTGCAGATCCATCCATGATGGAGTTTCCAAGCTGTGTAATGTAAAGAAAGCTTAATCTATGTGAGATGAATAAACATAGCAAAAAGCAGATTCACAGAAAGCTTCTTTCCAGTTTTTGTAAGAGGATACTTCCTTTTTCACCATAGTCCTGAATGTGCTCCTGAATGTCCCTTTGTGATCTGTGCATGACAGAGTTTCCAAGCTGTGTAATGTAAAGAAAGCTTTATCTATATGAGATGAATACACATATCACAGAGCAGTTTCACCGAATGCTTCTTTCCAGTTTTTGTCTGAGACTATTTCCCTTTTCACCATAGGAGTCAATATGCCTCCAGATATCCCTTGGTACCTTTTTCCACAAATGGGTTTCCCCGATGCTGTATGAGAAGGGAGGCATAACACTGTGAGTGGAATGCAAACGTCACAAAGCTGTTCCTCAGAAAACATCTCTCCAGGTTCTATCTGACGATATTTCCTTTTTCACCATAAACCTCTAAGCGTTCCCGAATATCTCTTTGTATGCTAAATATAAACAGTTATAAAAAACTGCTCAATGAGCAGAGAAGCTTAACAGTGTGAGTGGAATTCACACGACACATAGCAGTTTCACAGAAAGCTTCCTTCTGATTTTTATCTGAGGATATTTCTTTCTCCATATTCTAAGAGTGTTCCCAAATGTGGTTTGTCAGATTCCACAGAAACAGTGATTTCTAACTGCTCAATCCAATGAATGGTTTAACTCTATGAGAAGAATACACACATGACAAAGCAGTTGCTCAGAAAGTTTCTCTCCAGTTTTCATCAGAAGACATATTGTCGCTCACCACAGGCCTCCAGGCACCACAAAATATAGCTTCGCAGATTCCTCAAAGACAGAGTTTCCAAACTGGCAATGTATAGTAAGCTTTAACTCTGTGAAATGAATGCACATTTCAGAGAGCAGTCTTGGAATGCTTCCTTCTCTTTTTTATCTGAGGATATTTCACTTTTCACCATAGTCTTCAATGCGCTCCGAAATGTCACTTTTTCGGTTTTACAGGAACAGTGTTCAAACTCTGCCTTATGAGAAATGAGGTATGACGCCCTGAGTGGAATGCACACATCACAAAGCAGTTTCTCAGAAAGCTTCTCTCCAGTTTTCATCTGAAGAGATTTTCTTTCTCACCATAGGCCTGAATGTGCTCCCAAGTGTCCTGTCATGAATCCGTCCATGAAGGAGTTTCCAAACTGCATAATATAAAGAAAGTTTTATCTATGTGAAATGATAAACATATCTATCAGAAAGCAGTTTCCCAAAAAGCTTCTTTCCAGTTTTTGTTTGGGTATATTTCCAATTTCACCATAGCCGTCCATATATTCCCGAATGTCCCTTGGCAGCTTTTCTCCAAAAGAGATTCCCCAATCCACTAAGTGAAGAAAAGTATAACTCTGTGAGTGGAATACATATGTTACAAAGCAGCTCCTCAGAAAGCTTCTCTCCATTTTCTATCTGAATATATTTCCTTTTCCATCGTAAGCCTCAAAGCACTCACAAATATCCCTTTGCATGCTAAACATAAACACTGTTAAAAAAGTGCTCAATGACAAGAGAAGTTAACCTGAGTGAAAGAAATTCACACGACACATAGCAGTTTCACAGAAAGCTTCTTTCTGATTTTTATCTGAGGGTACTTCCTTTTCAGCATATTCTAAAGACCGTTCCCAAATGTCCTTACTCAGATTCCACAGAAACAGTGATTTCAAACTGCTCAATCCAAAGAAAGATTTAACTCTATGAGATGAATACACACATCACAAACAGGTGCTCAGAAAGGTTCTCTCCAGTTTTCAATGGAAGATATTTCCTTGCTCACCACAGGCCTCTGGACGCCACTTAATATCCCTTCGTAGATTCCTCAAAGATGCAGTTTCCAAATAGGGAAATGTAGAATAAGTTTTAACTCAGTAACATGAATAAACATATCAGAGAGTAGTTTCTTGGAACACTTCTTTCTGGGTTTTATTTGAGGACATTTCACTTTTTGCCGGAGTCCTCAATGTGCTCCAAAATATCACTTTTTCAGTTTTAAAAGAACAGTGTTCAAACACTGCCTTATGAGAAAAGAGGTATAACTCCCTGAGTGGAATGCACACATCACAAAATAGTTTTTCAAAAAGCTTCTCTCCGGTTTTTGTATGAAGATATTTCCATTTTCCCCATAGTCCTGCATGTGCTCCCAAATGTCCCTTTGCCGATCCGTCCATGACAGTGTTTCTGAGCTGTGTAAGGTAAAGAAAGCTTTATCTATGTGAGATGAATAAACATTGGAAAAAGCATATCCACAGAAATCTTCTTTCCAGTTTTTGTCTAGAGATATTTCCTTTTTCACCATAGTCCTGCATCTGCTCCCAAATATCACTTCACGGATCCATCCATTACAGAGTTTCCAAGTGTAACATAAAGAAAGATTTATTTATGTCAGATGAATACACATATCACAAAACAGTTTCACAGAAAGCTTCTTTCCAGTTTTTGTCTGAGGCTATTTCTCTTTTCTCCATATACATCAGTATGCTCCCAAATATCCCTTGGTACCTTTTTCTCTAAAAGGGTTTAACCGATGCTGTTTGAGAAGAGAGGTAAAACACTGTGACGGAATGCATATGTAACAAAGCAGTTTCTCAGAAAGCTTCTCTATAGTTTTTATCTGAAGAGAATTTTTGCAATCTACTCATCTGATAAAGGGCTAATATCCAGAACCTACAAAGAACTCAAACAAATTTACAAGAAAAAAACAAACAACCCCATCAAAAAGTGGGCAAAGATATGAACAGACATTTCTCAAAAGAAGACATTCATACAGCCAACAGACCTGAAAAAATGGTCATCATCACTGGCCATCAGAGAAATGCAAATCAAAACCACAATGAGATACCATCTCACACCAGTTAGAATGGCGATCATTAAAAAGTCAGGAAACAACAGGTGCTGGAGAGGATGTGGAAAAATAGGAACACTTTTACACTGTTGGTGGGATTGTAAACTAGTTCAACCATTATGGAAAACAGTATGGCGATTCCTCAAGGATCTAGAACTAGATGTACCATATGACCCAGCCATCCCATTACTGGGTATATACCCAAAGGATTATAAATCATGCTGCTATAAAGACACATGCACACGTATGTTTATTGCAGCACTATTCACAATAGCAAAGACTTGGAATCAACCCAAATGTCCATCAGTGACAGACTGGATTAAGAAAATGTGGTACATATACACCATGGAATACTATGTAGCCATAAAAAAGGATGAGTTTGTGTCCTTTGTAGGGACATGGATGCAGCTGGAAACCATCATTCTTAGCAAACTATCACAAGAACAGAAAACCAAACACCGCATGTTTTCACTCATAGGTGGGAACTGAACAATTAGATCACTTGGACTCGGGAAGGGGAACATCACACACCGGGGCCTATAATGGGGAGGGGGTCGGGGGGAGGGATTGCATTGGGAGTTATTCATGATGTAAATGACAAGTTGATGGGTGCTGACGAGTTGATGGGTGCAGTACAGCAACATGGCACAAGTATCCATATGTAACAAACCTGCACGTTATGCACATGTACCCTAGAACTTAAAGTATAATAATAATAAAATAAAATAAAATAAAAATAAAGAAATTTTTATCTCTGTGAGATGAGTAAACATATCTATCACATAGCAGTTTCACCAAAACCTTCTTTCCAGTTTTTTTCTGAAGATATTTCCATTTTCAACATAGCCATCCATATTCTCTCGAATGTCCCTTTGTTGCTTTTATTCCAAAAGGGGTTCCCCATTCCCCTATGAGGAGAAAGGTATAACTCTGTGATTGGAATCACCAAGTCACAAAGCAGCTCCTCGGAAAGCTACTCTCCAGTTTCTATCTGAACGTATTTCCGTTTTCGCCTTAAGCTTCAAAGCACTCCCAAATATGCCTTTGCAGACTAAACACAGTGTTAGAATACGGCTCAATGAAAAGAGAAGCTTAACTGTGTGAGTGGAATTCACATGACACATAGCAGTTACACAGAAAGCTTCCTTCTGGTTTTTATCTGAGGGTATTTCTTTTTCAGCATATTCTAAAGAGCGTTCTCAAATGTTCTTTCTGAGATTCCACAGAAACAGTGATTTCAAACTGCTCAATCTAAAGAATGATTTAACACTGTGAGATGAATACACTCATCACAAAACAGTTACTCAGCAAGCTTCTCTCCAGTTTTCGACAGAATACATTTCCTTGCTCACCACAGGCCTCCAGGCACCATTAATATCCCTTCGCAGATTTCTCAAAGAGTTTCCCAACTGAGCAAAGTACAGTAAGATTTAACTCTGTAAAATGAATGCACGTATCAGAGAGCATTTTCTTGGAACACATCTTTCTGGGTTTTATTTGAGGATATTTCACTTTTTGCCATAGTCTTCAATCTGCTCTGTAATACCACTTTTTTGGGTTTACAGGAACAGTGTTCAAACACTGCCTTTTGAGAAAAGTGGTAAAACTCTCTGAGTGGAATGCACACATCACAAAGCAGTTTCTCAGAAAACTACTCTCTAGTATTTATAGGAAAATATTTCCTTTTTCACCATAGTCCTGAGTGGGCTACTGAATGTCCCTTCACGGATCCATCCATGACGGAGGTTCCAAGCTGTGTAATGTAAAGAAAGCTTTATGTGAGATGTGTAAACATAGCAAAAAGCAGATTCACAGAAAGCTTCTTTCCAGTTTTTATCTTAAGATGTTTCCTTTTTCACCATAGTCCTGAGTGTGCTTACGAATGTCCCTTCCTGGATCCATCCATGACAAAGTTTCCAAGCTGCATAAGGTAAAGAAAGCTTTATCTATGTGAGGTGAATACACATATCACAGAGCAGTTTCATAGAAAGCTTCTTTACAGTTCTTGTCTGAGGCTATTTTCCTTTTCACTGTAGACATCAACATGCTCCCGAATATCACATGGTACCTTTTTCTCCAAAAGGGTTTCAACTATGGTGTATTAGAAGAGAGGTATAACACTGTGAGTGGAATTCACACGTCACAAAGCAGTTCCTCGGACAGCTTCTCTCCAGTTTGGGTCTGAACATATTTCCCTTTTCACCATAAGCCTCCAAGCACTCCCTAATATCCCTTCACACGTTAAACATAAACAGGGTTAGAAAATTGCTCAAGGAAAAGAGACGCTTAACTGAGCGAGAGGAATTAAGAAGACACAGAGTAGTTTCCCAGAAAACTTCCTTCTGGATTTTACCTGAGGATATTCTTTCTCCATATTCTAAGGACTGTTCTCAAATGTCCTTCCTCAGATGGTACAAAAACAGTGATTTCAAACTGTTCAATCCAAAGAATGGTTTAACTCTATGAGACGAATACACACATCACAAAGCAGTTGCTCAGAAAGATTCTCTCCAGTTTTCACAGGAAGACGTTTCCTTGCTCACCACAAGCCTCTGGGCGCCACTTAATATCCCTTCACATATTCCTCAAAGACAGAGTTTCCAAACTGGGCAATGTAGAGTAAGCTTTAATTCTTTGACATGAATGCACCTATCAGAGAGTAGTTTCTTGGAATGCTTCGCTTTGGGTTTTATTTGAGGATAATTCTTTTTTCGCCAGTGTCTTCAATGTGCTCCGAAAATTCACGTTTTCATTATTAACTGGAACGGTGTTCAAACATTGCCTTATGAGAAAAGAAAAGAGGTATAACTCCCTGAGTGGAATGCACACATAACAAAGTCGTTTCTCAGAAAGCTCCTATCCAGTTTTTATCTGAAGATATTTCCTCTTTCACCATAAGCATGAATGTGCTCCCAAATGATCCTTCATGAATCTGTTCATAACGGCGTTTCAAAACTGCCTTATTGAAAGAAAGTTTTATTTTTGTGAGATGAATAAACATATCTATCAGCAAGCAGTTTCACAGAAAGCTTCTTTCCAGTTTTTGTCTGAGACTATTTCCTTTTTCTCTATGGCTGTCCCTATACTCTCGAATGTCTCTTGGTAGCTTTTTCTTGAAAAGGAATTCCGCAATTATCTAAGTGAAGAAAGGTATAACTCTGTGAGTGGAATGAACACATCACAAAGTAGCTCTTGGAAAGCTTCTCTCCAGTTCCTATCTGAAGATATTTTGGTTATCACCATAAGCCTCAAAGTGCTAACAAACATCCCTTCGCATACTAAACAAAAACAATGTTAGAATACTGCTCAAAGAAAAGAGAAAATGAATTGTGTGACTGGAATTCAAACAACACAGAGCAGTTTCACCGAAAGCTTCCTTCTGGTTTTTATCTAACGGTAATTCTTTTTCAGCATATTCTAAGAACCGTTCCCAAATGTCGTTTCTCAGATTCCACAGAAACAGTGATTTCAAACTGCTGAATCCAGGGAATTATTTAACTCTGTGAGAAGAATACACACATTAGCTGCATAATGTAAATAAAGTTTTATTTTTGTGAGACAAATAAACATACCAGAAAGCAGATTCACAGAAAGCTTCGGTCCAGTTTTTATCTGAAGATATTTCCCTTTTCACCATAGTCCTGAATGTGCTCCCGAATGACCCTTCGTGGATCCTTCCATGACACTTTACAAGCTGTGTAATGTAAAGATAGCTTTATCTATGTGAGATGAATACACATAGCACAGAGAAGTTTCACAGAAAGCTTCTTTCCTGTTTTTGTCTGAGGCTATTTCCCTTTTCACCATTGGTGTCAATTTGCTAACGAATATAGCTTGCTACCTTTTTCTCCAAAATAGTTTCCTCGATGATGTATAAGAAGAGAGGGATAACACTGTGAGTGAAATGCACCAGTCACCAACAGTTCCTCGGAATGGTTCTCTACAGTTTCTATCTGAACATATTTCCTTTTTCACCGTAAGCTTCAATGCGTTCCCGAATATCACTTCGCACGCTAAATATAAAAGTCTTAGAAGACTTCTCAATGAAAACAGAAGCTTAACTGAGTGAGAGGAATTCACACGATACATAGCAGTTTCACAGAAAGCATCCTCCTGGTTTTTATCTGAGGATATTTCTTTCTCCATATTCTAAAGAATGTTCCCAAATGTACTTCCTGAGATTCTACAGAAATAGTGATTTCAAACTGCTCAATCCAAACAATGGTTTAACTCTATGAGATGAATACACACACCAAAATGCAATTGCTCAGAAAGCTTCTCTCCAGTTTTCATAGGAAGACATTTCCTTGCTCGCCACTGGCCTCCAGTCGCCACTTAATATCCCGTCACAGAATCCTCAAAAACAGACTTTCCACCCTGGGAAATGCAGAGTGAGCTTTATAGCTCTGAAATTAATGCACATATCGGAGAGCAGTTTTTTGGAAAGCTTCTTTCTGGGTTTTATTTCAGGATAATTCACTTTTCGCCATAGTCTTCCATGTGCTCCAAAATATTACTTTTTTGGTTTTACAGGAACAGTGTTCAAACACTGTCTTATAGAAAAGAGGTATAACTCCCTGAGTAGAATGCACACATAACCAAGCAGTTTCTCTGAAAGCTTCTATCCAGTTTTTATCTGAAGATATCTCCTTTTTCACCATAGGCCTGAATGTGGTCCCGAACATCCCTTCGCGGATCCGTCCATGACGGAGTTTCCAAACTGCGTATTATAAGGAAAGTTTTATTTATGTGAGATGAATAAACATATCTATCACAAAGCAGTTTCACAGAAATCTTCTTCCAGTTTTTGTCTGAGGATATTCACTTTTTCACCACAGTTGTCCCTATACTCCCCAATGTCCCCTGGTAGCTTTTTCTCCAAAAGGGATTCCCCAGTCCTCTATGAGAAGAAAAGTATAACTCTGTGAGTGAAATGCACACGTCACAGAGCAGCTCCTCCCAAATTCTCTCTCCAGTTTCTATCTGAAGTTATTTTGGTTCTCACTGTAAGCCTCAAAACGCTCCCAAATATTCCTTCGCAGACTAAACAAAAACAGTGTTAGAATACTGGTCAATGAAAAGAGAAGCTTAACTGTGTGAGTGGAATTCACGCAACACAGGGTAGTTTCACAGAAAGCTTCCTTCTGGTTTCTATCTGATGTTATTTCTTTTTCAGGATATTCTAAAGAGCGTTCTCAAATGTCCTTTCTCAGATTCCACAGAAACAGTGCTTTCAAACTACTCAACTCAAAGAATGATTTAACTCTATGAGATGAATAGAAACATCACAAAAGAGTTGCTCAGGAAGGTTCTCTCCAATTTTCAATGGAAGACATTTCCTTGTCGCCACAGGCCTCCGGTTGCCACTTAATATCCCTTCCCAGAATCCTCAAAGACAGACTTTCCAAACTGGGTAATGTAGAATAAGCTTTAACTCTGAGACATGAATGAAGATGTCAGAGAGTAGTTTCTTGTAATGCTTCTTTCCGGGATTTATTTGAAGACGTTTCACTTTTCATCATAGTCTTCAATGTACTCTTTTAGTTTTACATGAACAGAGTTCAAACAGTGCCTTATGAGAAGAAAAGTATAACTCTCTGAGTGGAATGCACACATCACCAAGCAGTTTCTCAGAAAGCTCCTCTCCAGTATTTATCTGATGATATTTCCTTTTTCACCATGGGCTCGAATGTGATCCTGAATATCGCTTCATGGATCCATCCATAACGGAGTTTCCAAGCTGTGTGATGTAAAGGAAGCTTTATCTATGTGAGATGAATACATACATCACAGAGAAGTTTCAGAGAAAGCTTCTTTCCAGTTTTTGTCTGAGACTATTTCCCTTTTCACCATAGGCATCAACATGCTCCAGAATAACACTTGGTAACTTTTCTCCAAAAGGGTTTCTCCGATGCTGAATGAGAAGAGCGGTATAATACTGTGAGTGTAATGCACACATCACAAAGCAATTCCTCGGAAAGCTTCTCTCCAGTTTCACTCTGAACATATTTCCTTTTTCACCATGAGCCACAAAGTGCTCCCGAGTATCCCTTAGCTGACTAAACTAAAACAGTATTAGAATACTGCTCAATGAAAACAGAAGCATAACTGTGTGAGTGGAGTTCACATGACACAATGCAGTTTCACAGAAAGCTTCCTTCTGGTTTTTATCAGAGGGTATATCTTTTTCAGCATATTCTTAAGAGCATTCCCAAATGTCCTTTCTCAGTTTCCATGGAAAGAGTGATTTCAAACTTCTCAATGCAAAGAATGATTTAACTCTACGAGATGAATGCACACATCACAGCAGTTGCTCAGAAAACTTCTTTCCAGGTTTCAATGGAAGAGAGTTCCTTGCTCTTCACAAGCTTCCAGTAGCCACTTAATATCCTTTTGCAGAATCCTCAAAGACAGACTTTCCAAACTGTGAAATGTAGAGTAAGCTTTAACTCTCTGAAATTAATGCACATGTCAGGGAGCAGTCTCTTGGAACACTTCTTTCTGGGTTTTATTTCAGGATATTTCACTTTTCTCCACAGTATTCTATATGCTCTGAAATATTACATTTTCGGTTTTACAGGAACAGTGTTCAAACACTGCCTTATGAGATAAGAAGTATAACTCCCTGAGTGGAATGCACACATCACAAAGCAGTTTCTCAGAAAGCTTCTATGCAGTTTTTATCTGAAGATATCTCCTTTTTCACCATAGGCCTGAATGTGCTCTCGAATGACCCTTCATGTATCCGTCCATGATGAGGTTCCTAACTGTGTAATATAAAAAGATTTTATCTATGTGAGATCATAAAGCATATCTATCACAAAAGCAGTTCCACAGAGAGCTTCTTTCCAGTTTTTGTCTGATGATATTTCCTTTTTAACCATAGTGATCCGTATACTCCTGAATGTCCCATGGTAGCTTTTTCTCCAAAAGAGATTCCCCAATGCTCTCTGGGAAGAAAGGTGTACCTCTGTGAGTGGAGTACACACTTCACAAAGCAGCTCCTCGAAAAGCTTCTCTCTAGTTTGTATCTGAAAATATTTCCGTTTTCACCATAAGCCTCAAAGTGCTCTGGAATATCCCTTCACAGACTAAAGAAAAACAGTGTTAGAACACTGCTCAATGAGAAGAGAAGCTGAACAGGGTGAGTGGAATTCACACAATACAGAGCAGTCTCACAGAACGCTTCCTTCTGTTTTTTATTTGAGTGTATTTCTTTTTCAGCACATTCTAAAGAGTGTTCTCAAATGTCCTTTCTCAGGTTCGACAGAAACATTGATTTCAAAGTCTTCAACTCAAAGAATGATTTAACTCTATGAGAATAATGCACACATCACAAAGCAGTTGCTCAGAAAGCTTCTCTCCAGTTTTCATCGGAAGACATTTCCTTGCTCACCAGAGGCCTCCAGGAGCGCCTTAATATCCCTTCACAGATTCCTCAAAGACAGAGTTTCCGAACTGGGCAATGTAGAGTAAACTTTAACTCTCTGTAATGAATGCAAATATCACAGAGTAGTTTCTTGGAAATCTTCTTTCTGGGTTTTTTTGAGGATATTTCACTTTTCACCATAGTCTTCAATGCACTCCATAATATCACTTTTTCGGTTTTACAGGAATAGTGTTCAAACACTTCCTTATTGGAAAAGAGGTACAACTCCCTGAGTGGAATGCACACGTCACAAACTAGTTTCTCAGAAAGCTTCTGTCCTGTTTTTATCTGAAGATATCTCCTATTTTGCCACAGGCCTGAATGTGCTCCCAAATGTCCTTTCACGAATCCATCCATGACGCAGTTTCAAAACTGTGTAATAGAGAGAAAGTTTTATCTATGTGAGATGAATAGACATATTTATCACAAAGCAGTTTCAAAGAAAGCTTCTTTCCAGTTTTTGTCTGAGAATATTTCCTTTTTCACCATAGCCGTGCATATACCCACAAATGTCCCCTGGTAGCATTTATTCCAAACGGGATTCACCAATCCTCTATGAGAAGAAAAGCATAACTCTGTGAGTGAAATGCACACGACACAAAGCAGCTCCTTGGAAATCTTCCCTCCAGTTTTTATGTGAAGATAGTTCCTTCTTCACCATAAACCTCAAAGCACTCCTGATTATCACTTCGCAGACTAAAGAAAAACAATGTAAGAATACTGCTCAATGAAAACAGAAGCTAACTGTGCGAGTGAAATTCACGTGACCTAGAGCAGTTTCACAGAAAGTTTCCTTCTGGTTTTTATCGGAGTGTATTTCTTTTTCAGCATATTCTTAAGAGCGTTCCCAAATGTCCTTTCTCAGGTTCCACAGAAACAGTGAATTCAAACTGCTCAATCCAAAGAATGATTTAACTCTATGAGATGAATACACACATCACAAAGCAGTTGCTCAGAATGCTTCTCACCAGTTTTCATCGGAAGACATTTCCTTTCTCACCACAAGCCTCTGGACGCCACTGAATATCCCTTCAAAGATTCCTCAAAGACAGAGTTTCCAAATTGGGCAATGTAGTGTAAGCTTTAACTCTCTGAAATGAATACACACGTCAGAGAGCAGTTTCTTGAAAGCTTATTTCTGAGTTTTATTTCCGGATATTTCACTTTTCGCCATAGTCTTCAATGCGCTGCAAAATTTCATTTTTTCGGTTTCACAGCAATAGTGTTCAAACACTGCCTTATGAGAAAAGAGGTATAACTCCCTGAGTGGAATGCACACATCACAAAGGAGTTTCTCAGAAAGCTTCTCTCCAGTTTTTGTCTGAAGATATTTCGATTTTCCCCATAGTCCTGAATGTGGTCCCGAATGTCCCTTCGCCGATCCGTCCATGACAGTATTTCCAAGCTGCGTTAGATAAAGAAAGCTTTATCTATGTGGAATGAATAAACATTGCAAAAAGTAGATCCACAGAAATCTTCTTTCCAGATTTTATCTAAAGATATTTTCTTTTTCATCATAGTCCTGCACGTGCTCCCAAATATCCCCTCACGGATCAGTCCAGGACAGAGTTTCCAAGCTGTGTAATGTAATGAAAGCTTTATCTATGTGAGAAGAATACACATTTCATTGAGCAGTCTCACAGAAAGCTTCTTTCCAGTTTTAGTCTGAGGCTATTTCTCTTTTCTCCATATGCATCAATATGCTCCCAAAAATCCCTTGGTACCTTTTTCTCCACAAGGTTTAACCGATGCTGTTTGAGAAGAGAGGTATAACACCATGAGTGGAATGCACACGTCACAAAGCAGTTTCTCAAAAAGCTTCCCTCCAGTTTTTCTCTGAAGAGATTTCGTTTTTCACCATAGGCCTGAATGTGCTCCCGGATGTCCCTTCGCGGATCCGTCCTTGACGGAATTTCTAAACTACGTAATACAAAGAAAGTTTTATCTATGTGAGATGAATAAATATATCGATCACATAGCAGTTTCACAGAAAACTTCATTTCAATTTTTGTTTGAGTATAACTTCTTTCTCACCATAGCCATCCATTATTTCTGTCCTCGGAAAGCGTCTCTCCACTTTCTACCTGCAGATATTTCCATTTTCACCATAAACCACAAAGTGCTACTGAGTATCCCTTTGCAGACTAAACAGAAAGGGTGGTACAATACCGCTCAATGAAAAGAGAAGCTTAACTGTGCGAGTGGAATTCACACAATCCAGAGCAGTTTCACAGAAAGCTTACTTCTGCTTTTTATATGAGTGTATTTCTTTTTCATCATATTCCGAAGAGTGTTGCCAAATGTCCTTTCACAGGTTCCACAGAAGCAGGGATTTCAAACTGCTCTATCCAAAGAATGATTTAACCCCATGAGATGAATCCATACATCACAAAGCAGTTGCTCAGAAAGCTTCTCTCCAGTTTTCAACTTAAGACATTTCCTTGCTCACGACAGACCTCAGGGCTCCACTTTATATCCCTTTGCAGACTCCTCAAAGACAGAGTTTCCAAACTGGGCAACATAGAGAAAGCTTTAACTCTGTGAATTGAATGCACATATCAGAGAGCAGTTTCTTGGAACGTTTCTTTCTGGGTTTTATTTGAGAATATTTCACTTTTTGCCATAGTCTTCAATGTGCTCCTAAATATTAGTTTTTCGGTTTTACAGGAATGGTTTCATACACTGCCTTATGGAAAATAGGTATAACCCCTGAGTGGAATGCACACATCACAAAGCAGGTTCTCAGAAAGCCTCTCTCCAGTTTTTATCTGAAGATATTTCCTTTTTCACCATTGGTCGAATGTACTCCTGAATTTCCCTTCGCAGATCCACCCATGAGGAGTGTCCAAACTGCGTAATATAAAGAAAATTTTATCTATATGAGAGAATAAATATATATATATCACAAGGCAGTTTCACAGAAAGCTTCTTTCCAGTTTTTGTCTGAGAATATGTCCTTTTTCACAATAACCATACATATACTCCTGAATGTCCCTGGTAGCTTTTTCTCCAAAAGGGATTCCCAAGTTCTCTATGAATAGAAAGGTATAACTCTGTGAGTGAAATGCACACGTCACAAAGCAGCTCCTCTGAAAGCTTCTCTCCAGTTTCTATCTGAAGATATTTCCGTTTTCATCATAAGCCTCCTAGAGCTCCCAAATATCCCTTCGTAGACTAAACAGAGCAGTCTCACAGAAAGCTTCCTTCTGATTTTTATCTGAGGGTATCTCTTTTTCAGCATATTCTAAAGAGCATTCCCAAATGTCCTTACTGAGGTCCCAGAGAAACAGTGATTTCTAACTCTTCACCTATCTCCCTTTTCACCATATTCGTCAAAATGCCCCCGAATATCCCTTGGTATCTTTTCCTCCAATAGTGTTTCCCCGATGCTGTATGAGAGGAGAGGTATAACACAGTAAGTGGAATGCACACATCACAAAGCAGTTCCTGGGAAAGCTTCTTTCCAGTTTCTATCTGAACATATTTCCTTTTTATTGGGGGTATTTCTTTTTCAGCATATTCTTAATAGCGTTCCAAATGTTCTTTCTCAGGTTCCACAGAAACAGTGAATTCAAACTGCTCAATCCAAAGATTGGTTTAACTCAATGAGACGAATACAAACATCACAAAGCAGTTGCTCAGAATGCTTCTCACCAGTTTTCCTCGGAAGACGTTTCCTTACTCACCACAAGCCTCCAAGCGCCACTTAATATCCCTTCACAGATTCCTCAAAGACAGAGTTTCCAACCTGCGCAATGTAGAGTAAACTTTTACTCTGTGAAATGAATGCACATATCAGAGAGTATTTTCTTGGAATGCTTCTCTCTGGGTTTCATTTGAGGATATTTCACTTTTCACCCTTGTCTTTAATGCACTCCAAAATATCACATTTTCGTTCTTACAGGAACAGTGTTCAAACACTGCCTTAGGAGAAAAGAGGTAAAACTCCCTGAGTGGAATACACACATCACGAAGCAGTTTCTCAGAAAGCTTCTCTCCAGTTTTTATCTGAAAATATTTCCTTTTTCACCATAGACCTGAATGTGCTCCCGAATGACCCTTCACGAATCCATCCACAACAGTGATTCAAAACTGCGTTATTGAAAGAAAGTTTTATCTATGTGAGAAGAATAAACATATCTATCACAAAACAGTTTCACAGAAAACTTCTTTCCAGTTTTTGTCTGAAGATATTTCCTTTTTCACCATAGCCGTCCATATACTCCCGAATGTCCCATGATAACTTTTTCTCCAAAAAGGATTCCCCAATCCTCTATGAGAAGAAAGGTATAATTCTCTGAGTGGAATGCACACGTCACAAAGCATCTCCTCGGAAATCTTCTCTCCAGTTTCTATCTGAAGATATTCCCTTTTTCACCATAAGCTTCAAAGCGCTCCTGAATATCCCTTCACAGACTAAACAAAAACAGTGTTAGAATACTGCTCAATGAAAAGAGAATCTTAACAATGGAGCCGAATTCTCATGACACAGAGCAGTTTCACATCAGGCTTCCTTCTGGATTGTATCTGAGATTATTTCTTTTTCACGATATTATACGGAGCATTCCCCAATGTCCTTTCTCAGATTCCACAGAAACAGTGATTTCATACTGCTCAATCCAAAGAATGATTTAACTCTATATGATGAATACAAACATCACATAATAGTTGCTCAGAAAACTTCTCTCCAATTTTCAACGGAAGACATTTCCTTGCTCACCACAGGCCTCTGGTTGCCACTTAATATCGCTTCCCAAAATCCTCAAAGACAGACTTTCCAAACTGGGAAATATAAAGTAAGCTTTAGCACTGTGTAATGAAAGGACATGTCAGAGAGCAGTTTCTTGGAATGCTTTTTCTTTGTTTTACTGGACGACATTTCACTTTTCCTCATAGTCTTCAAAGTACTCCTAATATCACTTTTGTTAGTTGTGCAGGAACAGTATTCAAACAGTGCCTTATGAGAAGAAAGGTATATCTCCCAGAGTGGAATTCACACATCAGCAAGCAGTTTCTCAGAAAGTGTCTCTCCAGTTTTTATCTGAATATATTTCTTTTTTCAGCATAGGCCTGAATGTGATCCCGAATATCCCTTCGTGGATCCATCGATGACAGAGTTTCCAAGCTCCATCATGTAAAGAAACCATTATCTCTGTGAGATGAATAAACACAGCAAAAAGCAAATTCACAGAAAGTGCTTTCCAGTTTTTATCTGACAGATATTTCCTTTTTCACCATAGGCTTGAATGTGCTTCCAAATGTCCCTTCATGGATCCGTTCATGACAGAGTTTCCAAGCTGAGTAATGTAAAGAAAGCTTTATCAATATGAGATGAATACACATATCACAGAGCAGTTTCATAGAAAGCTTCTTTCCAGTTTTTGTCTGAGGCTATTTCCCTTTTCACCATAGGCATGAACACGCTCCCGAATATCACTCTGTACCTTTTTCTTCAAAATAGTTTCCCCACTGCAGTATGAGAAGAGAGATATAACACTGTGAGTGGAATGCACATGTCACAAAGCATTTCCTCGGAAAGCTTCTGTCAAGTTTCTGTCTGAACATATTTCCTTTTTCACCATAAGCCTCAAAGCACTCCCGAGTAGCTCTTAGCTGATAAACTAAAACAGTATTGGAATACTGCTCAATGAAAACAGAAGCATAACTGTGCGAGTGGAATTCACATGGCACAGAGCAGTTCCACAGAAAGCTTCCTTCTGGTTTTTATCAGAGGGTATATCTTTTTCAGTATATTCTTAAGAGCATTCCCAAATGTCCTTTCTCAGTTTCCACAGAAAGAGTGATTTCAAACTGCTCCATGCAAAGAATGATTTAACTCTATGAGATGAATGCACATGTCACAAAGCAGTTGTTCAGAAAGCTTCTTTCCAGTTTTCAATGGAAGTGCTTTCCTTGCTCTCCACAGGCTTCCAGTCACCACTTAATATCCTTTTGCACAATCCTCAATGACAGACTTTGCAAACTGTGAAATGTAGAGTAAGCTTTAACTCTCTGAAATTAATGCACATGTCAGGGAACAGTTTCTTGGAATGTTTCTTTCTGGGTTTTATTTGAGGATATTTCACTTTTCTCCACAGTCTATGTGCTCCAAAATATTACTTTTTCGGTTTTACAGGAACAGTGTTCAAACACTGCCTTATGAGATAAGAAGTATAACTCCCTGAGTGGATAGCGCACATGACCAAGCAGTTTCTCAGAAAGCTTCTATCCATTTTTTATCTGAGATATCTACTTTTTCACTGTAGGCCTGAATGTGCTCCCGAATGACCCTTCATGGATCCGTCCATGATGGAGTTTCCTAACTAGGTAATATAAAAAAGTTTTATCTTTGTGAGATCATAAAGCATATCTATCATAAAAGCAGTTTCACAGAAAGCTTCTTTCCAGTTTTTGTCTGATGATATTTCCTTTTTAACCATAGTGATCTATATACTCCCGAATGTCCCATGGTAGCTTTTTCTCCAAAAGAGATTCCCCAATGCTCTCTGGGAAGAAAGGTGTACCTCTGTGAGTGGAGTACGCACTTCACAAAGCAGCTCCTCAGAAAGCTTCTCTCCAATTTGTATCTGAAAATATTCTGTTTTCACCATAAGCCACAAAGTGCTCCCGAATATCCCTTCACAGACTAAAGAAAAACAGTCTTTGAATACTGCTCAATGAGAAGAGAAGCTGAACAGTGTGAGTGGAATTCACATGACACAGAGCAGTCTAACAGAATGCTTCCTTCTGCTTTTTATCTGAGGGTATTTCTTTTTCAGTATACTCTAAAGAGCGTTCCCAAATGTGCTTTCTCAGGTTCCACAGAAGCAGTGATTTCAAAGTCTTCAATCCAAAGAATGATTTAACTCTATGAGAATAATACACATATCATAAAGCAGTTGCTCAGAAAACTTCTCTCCAGTTTTCATCGGAAGACATTTCCTTGCTCACCAGAGGCCTCTGGGAGCCACTTAATATCCCTTCACAGATTCCTCAAAGACAGAGTTTCCAAACTGGGCAATGTAGAGTAAACTTTAACTCTGTGTAATTATTGCACATATCACAGAGCAGTTTCTTGGAATGCTTCTTTCTGGGTTTTTTTGAGGATATTTCACTTTTCACCATAGTCTTCAATGCACTCCGTAATATCACTTTTTCAGTTTTACAGGAACAGTGTTCAAACACTGCCTTATTAGAAAAGAGGTACCACTCCCTGAATGGAATGCACACGTCACAAACCAGTTTCTCAGAAAGCTTCTCTCCAGTTTTTATCTGAAGATATTTCCATTTTCACCATAGGCCTGAGTGTGTTCCCAAATGTCCCTTCACAGGTCCATCTATGATGGAGTTTCCAAACTGTGTAATATAAGTAAATTTTTATCTATGTGAGATGAATAAACATATCTATCACAAAGCAGTTTTACAGAATTCATCTTTCCAGTTTTTGTCTGAGGATATTTCCTTTTTACCATAACCGTCCCTACACTCTCGAATGTCCCTTGGTAGCTTTTTCTCCAAAAGGGATTCCCCAATCTCTATGAGAAAACAGGTATAATTCTGAGAGTGGAATGCACACATCACAAGGCAGATCCTCGGAAAGCTTCTCTCCAGTTTCTATCTGAAGATATTTCCTTTTTCACCGTAAGCCTCAAAGCACTCCCGAATATACCTTCACACGCTAAACAAAAACAGTGTTAGAAAACTGCTCAATGAAAAGGGAAGTTTAACTGAGTGAGAGAAATTCACATGACCAATAGCAGTTTCAGAGAAAGTTTCCTTCTGGTTTTTATCTGAGGATAGTTCTTTCTCCATATTCTAAAGAGCTTTCCCAAATGTCCTTTATCAGATTTCACAGAAGCAGTGATTTCAAACTGCTCCATCCAAAGAATGGTTTTACACTATGAGATGAATACACACATCACAAAGCAGTTGCTCTGAAAGCTTCTCTCTAGTTTTCATGAGATAATAATTCCTTCCTCACCACAGGCCTCAGGCTTCACTAAATATCCCTTTGCAGATTCCTCAAAGACAGAATTTCCAAGCTGGGCAATATAGGGTAAGCTTTTACTCTGTGAAATGAATGTACGTATCAGAGATCAGTTTCTTGGAACGCTTCTGTCTGAGTTTTATTTGAGGATATTTCCCTTTTCGCCATAGTCTTCAATGCGCTCTGAAATATCACTTTTTGGTTTTACAGGAACGGTGTTGAAACACTGCCTTATCAGAAAAGAGGTAAAACTCCCCGAGTGGAATGCACACATCACACAGCAATTTCTAAGAAAGCTTCTCTCAATTTTTTATCTGAAGATATTTCCTTTTTCATCATGGACCTGAATGTGCTCCCGGATGTCCCTTTGCCGATCCGTCCATGACTGAGTTTCCAAACTGCGTAACATAAAGAAAGTTTTATCTGTGTGAGATGAATAGACATATCTATCACAAAGCAGTTTCACAGAAAGCTTCTTTCCAGTTTTTGTCTGTGGATAGTTCCTTTTTCACCATAGCCGTCCATATACTCCCGAATGTCCTTTGGTAACATTTTCTCCAAAACAGAGTCCCCAATCCTCTATGAGAAAAAGGTATAACCCTGAGAGTGGAATGCACAAGTCACAGAGCAGCTCCTCGGTAAGCTTCTCTTCAGTTTCTTTCTGAGATATTTCCATTTTCACCATAAGCCTCAAAGAGCCCCCGAATATCACCTTGCAGACTAAACACAGTGTTAGAAAAATGCTCAATGAAAAGAGAAACTTAACTGTGTGATTGGAATTCACACGACTGAGAGCAGTTTCACAGAAAGCTTTCTTCTGGTTTTTATCTGAGGGTATTTCTTTTTCAGCATGTGCTAAAGACCGTTTCCAAATGGCGTTTCTCAGGTTCCAAAGAAACAGTGATTTCAAACTGTTCAATACAAAGAATGATTTAACTCTATGAGATGAATACACACATCACAAAGCAGATGCTCAGAAAGCTTCTCTTCAGTTTTCAACGGAAGACATTTACTTGCTCACCACAGACCTCCAGACGACACTTAATATCGCTTCTCAGATTCCTCAAAAACAGAGTTTCCAAACTGGGCAATGTAGAGTAGGATTTAACTCTGTGAAATGAATTCACATATCAGAGAGTAGTTTCTTGGAATGCTTCTTTCTGGGTTTTATTTTAGGATATTTCACTTTTTGCCATTGTCGTCAAGGTGATCCGAAATATCACTCTTTTGATTTTACAGGAACCATGTTCAAACACTGCTTTATGAGAAAAGAGGTATGAATCCCTGAGTGGAATGCACACATCACAAAGCAGTTTCTCAGAAAGCTTCTCTCCAGTTTTTATCTGAAGAGGTTTTCTTTCTCACCATAGGCCTGAATGTCCTCCCGAATGTCCTGTTGTGGATCAATCCATGATGGAGTTTCCAAACTGCGTAATATAAAGAAAGTTTTATCTATGTGAGATGAATAAATATATCTATCACAAAGCAGTTTCACAGAAAGCTTCTTTCCACATTTTGTCTATTGATATTTCCAATTTCACCATAGCCATTCATATACTCTCGAGTGACCCTTGGTAGCTTATTCTCCAAAAGAGATTCCACAATCCTCTAAGCGAGGAAAAGTATAACTCCGTGAGTGGAATACATATGTCACAAAGCAGCTCCTTGGGAAGCCTCTCTCCAGTTTCTATCTGAAGATATTTCCTTTTTCACCATAAGCCTTAAAGCGCTCCCGAATATCCCTTTGTAGACTAAACAAACAGTGTTAGAAAACTGCTCAATTAAAAGAGAGGCTTAACTGTGTGAGAGGAATGAAGACAGCACAGAGCAGTTTCACAGAAAGTTTCCTTCTGGTTTTTGTTGGATGGTAATTCTTTTTCAGCATATTCTTAAGAGCGTTCTGAAATATCCTTTCTCAGGTTCCACAGAAAGAGTGATTTCAAACTGCTCAATGAAAAGAATGATTTAACTGTATGAGATGAATACACACATCACAAATCAGTTGCTCAGATAGCTTCTTTCCAGTTTTCAATGGAAGAGATTTCCTTGCTCGCCACAGTCTCCAGTTGCCACTTAATATCCCTTAACAGAATCCTCAAAGACAGACTTTCCAAACTGGCAAATGTATAGCAACCTTTAACTCTCTGAATGAATGCACATGTCAGAGATCAGTTTCTTGGAAAGCTTCTTTCTGAGTTTTATTTGAGGAGAGTTCTGTTTTTGACATAGTCTTAAATGCGCTCTGTAATATCACTTTTTCGATCTTACAGTAACAGTGTTTAAACACTGCCTTATGAGAAAAGAGGTTTAACTCCATGAGTGGAATGCAAGCATCGAAAAGCAATTTCTCAGAAAGCTTCTCTCCAGTTTTTATCTGAAGATATTTCCTATTTCATCATAGACCTGAATGTGCTTCCAAATGTCCGTTCGCGAATTCATCCATGATGGCGTTTCCAAACTGCATAATAGAAAGTTTTCTTTTTTTTTTAATTTATTTATTATTATTATACTTTAAGTTGTAGGGTACATGTGCATAACGTGCAGGTTTGTTACATATGTATACTTGTGCCTTGCTGGTGTGCTGCACCCATCAACTCGTCATTTACATCAGGTATAACTTCCAATGCAATCCCTCCCCCCTCCCCCCTCCCCATGATAGGCCCCGGTGTGTGATGTTCGCCTTCCTGAGTCCAAGTGATCTCATTGTTCAGTTCCCACCTATGAGTGAGAACATGCGGTGTTTGGTTTTCTGTTCCTGTGATAGTTTGCTAAGAATGATGGTTTCCAGCTGCATCCATGTCCCTACAAAGGACACAAACTCATCCTTTTTTATGGCTGCATAGTATTCCATGGTGTATATGTGCCACATTTTCTTAATCCAATCTGTCACTGATGGACATTTGGGTTGATTCCAAGTCTTTGCTATTGTGAATAGTGCTGCAATAAACATACGTGTGCATGTGTCTTTATAGCAGCATAATTTATAATCCTTTGGGTATATACCCAGTAATGGGATGGCTGGGTCATATGGTACATCTAGTTCTAGATCCTTGAGGAATCGCCATACTGTTTTCCATAATGGTTGAACTAGTTTACAATCCCACCAACAGTGTAAAAGTGTTCCTATTTCTCCACATCCTCTCCAGCACCTGTTGTTTCCTGACTTTTTAATGATCGCCATTCTAACTGGTGTGAGATGGTATCTCATTGTGGTTTTGATTTGCATTTCTCTGATGGCCAGTGATGATGAGCATTTTTTCATGTGTCTGTTGGCTGTATGAATGTCTTCTTTTGAGAAATGTCTCTTCATATCCTTTGCCCACTTTTTGATGGGGTTGTTTGTTTTTTTTCTTGTAAATTTGTTTGAGTTCTTTGTAGGTTCTGGATATTAGCCCTTTGTCAGATGAGTAGATTGCAAAAATTTTCTCCCATTCTGTAGGTTGCCTGTTCACTCTGATGGTAGTTTCTTTTGCTGTGCAGAAGCTCTTTAGTTTAATTAGATCCCATTTGTCAATTTTGGCTTTTGCTGCTGTTGCTTTTGGTGTTTTATCTATGTGAGATGAATAAACATATCTATCACAAAGCAGTTTCACAGAAATCTTCTTTCCCATTTTTGTCTGAGAATATTTCCTTTTTCAACACAACCATCCATGTACTCCCGATTGTCCCCTGGTGGCTTTTCCTCCAAAAGGGATTCCCCAATCCTCTATGGGAAGAAAGGTGTAATTCTGTGAGTGGAATGCACACATCACAAAGCAGCTTCTTGGAAAGCTTCTCTCCAGTTTCAGTCTGAATATATTTCCTTTTTCACCGTAAGCCTCAAAGCACTCCCAAATATCCCTTCACATGCTAAATGTAAACAGGGTTAGAAAACTGCTTAATGAAAAGGGAAGCTTCTCAGAGCGAGGCGAATTAAGACAACACAGAGCAGTTTCACAGAAACCTTCCTTCTGGATTTTACCTGAGGATATTACTTTCTCCATATTCTAAGGAGCGTTCCCAAATGTCCTTTCTCAGATTGCCCAAAACAGTGATTTCAAACTGCTCAATCCAAAGAATGATTAATTCTACGAGATGAATACACAAATCATAAAGCAGTTGCTCAGAAAGCTTCTCTACAGGTTTCATCGGAAGACTTTTCCTTGCTCATCACAAGCCTCCAGTTGCCACTTAATATCCCTTCACAGACTCCTCAAAGAAAGAGTTTCCAAACTGCACAACATAGAGTAAGCTTGAAATCTGTGAAGTGAATGTACATATCAGAGAGCAGTTTCTTGGAACCCTTGTTTCTGGGTTTTATTTGAGGATATTTCACTTTTTGCCATAGTCTTCAATGCACTCCAAAATATCACTTTTTCAGTTTTACAGGAACAGTGTTCAAACACTGTCTTATGAGAAAAGAGGTATAACTCCATGAGTGGAATGCTCACATCACAAATCAGTTTCTCAGAAAGCTTCTCTCCAGTTTTTATCTGAACATATCTCCTTTCTTAACATAGGCCTGAATGTGCTCCCGAATGTCCCTCCTCTGATCCGTTCATGACAGAGTTTCCAACTGCGTAACATAAAGGAAGTTTATTTATGTGAGATGAATAAATGTATCTACCATAAAGCAGTTTGATGGAAAGCTTCTTTTCAGTTTTTGTCTGAGGATATTTCCTTTTTCACCATAGCCGTCCATATAATCCCGAATGTCCCTTGGTGGCTTTTTCTCCAAAAGAGGTTCACCAATCCTCTAAATGAAGAAAAGTAAAACTCTGTGAGTGGAATGAATGCACACGTCACAAAGCAGTTCCTCAGAAAGCTTCTCTCTAGTTTCTGTCTGAAGACATTTCCATTTTCACCATAAGCCTCAAAGTGCTAACAAATATCCCTTCGCAGACTAAACAAAAACAGAATACTGGTCAAAGAAAAGAGAAACTGAACTGTGTGAGTGAAATTAACATGACACAGAGCAGTTTCACAGAAAGCTTCCTTCTGGTTTTTATCTGAGGGTGTTTCTTTTACAGCATATTCTAAAGAGCGTTCCCAAATGTACTTCCTCAGATTTCACAGAAACGGTGATTCAAACTTCTCAATCCAAAGAATGGTTTAACTCTATGAGATGAATACACACATCACAAAGGAGTTGTTCAAAAGTTTCTCTCCAGTTTTCAAAGGAAGACATTTCCTTGCTCACCACAGACCTCCGGGCGCCCCTTAATATCCCTTTGCAGATTCCTCAAAGACAGACTTTCCAAACTGGGCAATGTAGAGTAAGCTTCAACTCTGTGAAGTGAACGCACATATCAGAGAGCAGTTTCTTGGAACGCTTCTTTCTGGGTTTTATTTGAGGAGAGTTCACTTTTCGTGATAGTCTGCAATGCGCTATGAAATATCACGTTTTCGGTTTTACAGGAACAGTGTTCGAACACTGCCTTATGAGAAAAGAGGTATAACTCCCTGAGTGGAATGCACACATCACAAAGCAGTTTCTCAGAAAGCTTCTCTCCAGTTTATATCTGAAGATATTTCCTTTTTCACCATAGGCCTGAATGTGCTCCCGAATGTGCCTTCATGAATCCATCCATGACAGAGTTTCAAAACTGCATAATAGAAAGAAAGTTTTATCTATGTGAGATGAATAAATGTATGTATCACAAAGCAGCTTCACATAAAGCTTCTTTCCAGTTGTGTTCTGAGGATATTTCATTTTTCACCATTGCCGTCCATATACTCCCGAATGTCCCTGGGTAGCTTTTTCTCCAAAAGAGATGACCAAATCCTCCATGAGAAGAAAGGTCTAACTCTTAGAGTGGAATCAACTCCTCGGAAAGCTTCTCTCCAGTTTCTATGTGAAGATATTTCCATTATCACCATAAGCCTCAATAGCTCCTGAATATCCCTTTGCAGACTAAACAAAAACAGTGTAAGAATACTGCTCAATGAAATGAGAAGCCTAACAGTGTGAGTGGAATTCACACGATACATAGCAGTTTCACAGAAAGTCTCCTTCTGCTTTTTATCTGAGGATATTTCTTTCTCCATATTCTAAAGAGCATTCCCAAATATCCTTGCACAGATTACACAGAAGCAGTGATTTCAAACTGCTCAATCCAAAGAGTGGTTTAACTCTATGCGATGAATACACTCATCACAAAACAGTTTCCATAAAGCTTTTCTCCAGTTTTTATCAGAAGATATTTCCTTTTTCACCATAAGCCACAAAGTGTTCCAGAATATCCCTTAGAGACTAAACTAAAACAGTGTTAGGAGACTGCTCATTGAAAAGAAAAGTTTAATTGTGCTAGTGGAATTCACACAACGCAGAGTTGTTTCCCAGAAAGTTTCCTTCTGTTTTTTATCTGAGGGTATTTCTTTTTCAGCATAATCTTAATAGTTCCCAAATGTCCTTTCTCAGGTTCCACAGAAACAGTGATTTCAAACTGCTCAATCCAAAGAATGATTTAACTCTCTGAGTTGAATACACACATCACAAAGCAGTTGCTCAGAAAGCTTCTCTCCAATTTTCAAAGGAAGACATTTCCTTGCTCACCATGGGCCTCTGGGTGCCACTTACTATCCTTTTGCGGATTCCTGAAAGACAGACTTTCCAAACAGGGCAACGTAGAGTAAGCTTTGACTCTGTGAAATGAATGCACATATCAGAAAGCAGTTTCTTGGAACCCTTCTTTCTTGGTTTTAATTGATTATATTTCACTTTTCACCATAGTCTTCCAGGTGCTCCGAAATATCACTTTCAGTTTTACAGGAACAGTTTACAAACACTGCCTTAAGAAAAAGATGTAAAACTCCCTGATTGGAATGCACACATCACAAAACAGTTTCTCAGAAAACTTCTCTCCAGTTTTTATCTGAAGATATTTCCATTTTCAAAGTAGTCCTGAATATGCTCCCAAATATCCTTTTGTCAATCCGTCCATGACAGAGTTTCCAAGTTGTGTAATGTAAAGAAAGCTTTATCTTTGTGTGATGAGTACACATAGCCCAGAGCAGTTTCACAGAAATCTTCTTTCCAGTTTTTGTTTGAGGCTATTTCCCTTTTCACCGTAGGCGTCAATATGCACCCGGATATCCTTTGGTACGTTTTTCTCCAAAAGGGTTTCCCCAATGCCATATGAGGAGAGAGGTGTAACTCTGTGAGTGGAATGCACACGTCAGAAAGCAGTTCCTCAGAAAGTTTCTATCCAGTTTCTATCTAAACATATTTCCTTTTTCTCTGAATGCCTCAAGGGGCTCCCGAATATCCATTTGTATGCTAAACAAAAACAGTGTTACAAAACTGCTCAATGAATACAGAAGCTTAACTGAGTGAGTGGAATTCACATGACACATAGCAGTTTCACAGAAAGCTTCCTTCTGATTTTTATGTGAGTATTTCTCCATAATCTAAAGACCGTTAAAAAATGTCCTCCCTCAGATTCCACAGAAACAGTGATTTCAAACTGCTCAATCAAAAGTATGATTTAACTCTATGAGATGAATACACATATCAGAAAGCAGTTGCTCAGAATGTTTCTCTCAAGTTTTCAACGGAAGACCTTTCCTTGATCACAACAAGCCTCCGGGCGCCACTTAATATCCCTTCACAGATTTCTCAAAGACAGAATTTCCAAACTGGGCAATGTAGAGCATGTTTTACCTCTGTGAAATGAATGCACATATCTGTGAACAGTTTCTTGGAACACTTCTATCTGGGTTTTATTTGAGGATATATCACTTTTTGCCATAGTCCTCAACGCAATCCGAATTTCACTTTTTCAGTTTTACAGGAAAAATGTTCAAACACTGCCTCAGGAGAAAAGAGGTATAACTCCCTAAGTGGAATGCACACATCACAAAGCAGTTTCTCAGGAAGCTTCTCCCCAATTTTTATCTGAAGATATTTCCTTTTTCACCATAGTCCTGATGGTGCTCCGTAATGTAGCCTCGCGGATCTGTTCATGGCGGTGTTTCTAAGCGATGCAACGTAAAGTTAACTTTATCTATGTGAGATGACTAAACATAGCAAAAGTAAGATTCACAGAAAACTTCTTTCCAGTTTTTATCTGAAGACATTTTCTTTTTCACCATAGTCCTGAATGTGCTCCCAAATGTCCCTTCATGGATCCCTGCATGATGGAGATTCCAAACTTCATAATCTAAAGGAAGCTTTATCTATGTGAGATGAATACACGTAGCACAGGGCAGTTTCACAGAAAGTTTCTTTCCAGTTTCTGTCTGAGGCTATTTCCCTTTTCACTACATAATCATGGCGTTAATGTGCCCCAGAATATCTCTTGGTATCTTTTTCTTCAAAAGGGTTTCCCTGATGCTCTATGAGAAGAGAGGTATAACACTGTGAGTGGAATGCACACGTCACAAAGCAGTTCCTCGGAAAGCTTCTCTCCAGTTTCTATCTGAACATATTTCCTTGTTCACCATAAGCCTCAAAGCACTCGCAAATATCCCTTCACACGCTAAACATAAACAGTGTTAGAAAAGTGTTCAATGAAAAGAGAAGCTTAACTGAGCAAGAGGAATTCACACCACACATAGCAGATTCACAGAAAGCTTCCTTCTTTTTTTTTTAATCTGAGGATATATCTTTCTTCATACTCTAAAGAGTGTTTCCAAATGTCCTTCCTCAGATTCTGCAGAAACAGTGATTTCAAACTTCTCAATCAAAAGTATGATTTAACTCTATGAGATGAATACACACATCACAAAGCAGTTGCTCAGAATGCTTCTCTCGAGTTTTCAACGGAGGACGTTTCCTTGCTCACCACAAGCCTCTGAGCATGACTTAATATCCCTTCCCAGATTTCTCAAAGACAGAATTTCCAAACTGGGCAATGTAGAGTATGTTTTATCTCTGTGAAATGAATGCACATATCTGCGAACAGTTTCTTGGAACACTTCTATCTGGGTTTTATTTGAGGATATATCACTTTTCACCATAGTCCTCAATGCGCTCCGAATTTCACTTTTTTGGTTTCACAGGAACAGTGTTCAAGCACTGCCTTATGAGAAAAGAGGTATAACTCCCTGAGTGGAATGCACACATCACAAAGCAGTTTCTCAGGAAGCTTCTCCCCAATTTTTATCTGAAGATATTTCCTCTTTCAACATAGTCTTGAAGGTGCTTTGTAATGTATCTTTGCAGATCCATTCATGGCAGTGTTTCTAAGCTATGTAATGTAAAGTTAACTTTATCTATGTGAGGTGAATAAATATAGCAAAAATAAGATTCACAGAAAACTTCTTTCCAGTTTTTATCTGAAGATATTTTCTTTTTCACCATAGTCCTGAATGTGCTCCCAAATGTCCCTTCGTGGATCCCTGCATGACAGAGATTCCAAATTGCATAATTTAAAGAAAGCTTTATCTATGTGAGATGAATACACGTAGCACAGGGCAGTTTCACAGAAAGTTTCTTTCCAGTTTCTGTCTGAGGCTATTTCCCTTTTCACCACATAATCATGGTGTTAATGTGCCCAGGAATATCTCTTGGTACCTTTTTCTCCAAAAGGGTTTCCCTGATGCTCTATGAGAAGAGCGGTAAAACATTGTGAGTGGAATGCACACGTCGCAAAGCAGTTCCTCGGAAAGCTTCTCTCCAGTTTCTATCTGAACATATTTCCTTTTTCACCATAAGCCTCAAAGCACTAGCAAATATCCCTTCACACGCTAAACATAAACAGTGTTAGAAAAGTGTTCAATGAAAAGAGAAGCTTAACTGAGCCAGAGGAATTCACACGACACATAGCAGGTTCACAGAAAGCTTCCTTCTTTTTTTTAAATCTGAGTATATGTCTTTCTCCATGCTCTAAAGAGTGTTCCCAAATGTCCTTCCTCAGATTCCATAAAAACAGTGATTTCAAACTTCTCAAACCAAAGTATGATTTAACTCTATGAGATGAATACACACACCACAAAGAGGTTGCTCAGATGCTTTTATCAAGTTTTCAATGGAAGACGTTTCTTTGCTCACCACAGGCCTCCAGGCGCCACTTAATATCCCTTCGCAGATTTCTCAAAGACAGAATTTCCACGCTGGGCAATGTAGAGTAAGTTTTTCCTCAGTGAAATGAATGCACATATACGAGAACAGTTTCTTAGAACGCTTCTTTCCTGGTTTTATTTGAAGATATATCGCTTTTTGCCATAGTCTTCAATGCGCTCTGAAATATCACTAATTCGTTTTACTGGAACAGTTTTCAAACACTGCCTTATGAGAAAAGAGGTATAACTCCCTGAGTGAAATACACACATCACAAAGCAGTTTCTCAGAAAGCTTTTCTACAATTCCTACCTGAACATATTTCGTTTTTCACCTTAAGTCTGAAAGCACTCCCGAATATCCCTTCGCACGCTAAACATAAACAGTGTTAGAAAACTTTTCAATGAAAAGAGAAGCTTAAGTGAGCGAGAGGAATTCACACGACACATAACAGTTTCACAGAAAGTATCCTTCTGGTTTTTATCTGAAGATATTTCGCTTTTCACCATAGTCCTGAATGTGCTCCAGAATGTCCTTTGCAGATCCGTCCATGACAGAGTTTCCATACTGCATAATGTAAAGAAAGCATTATCTACGTGAAATGAATAAACATATCAAAAAGCAGATTCACATAAAGCTTCTTTCCAGTTATTATCCGAAGATATTTCCTTTTTCACCATGGGCCTGAAAGTGCTCATGAATGTCCTTTCACAGATCCATCCATGACAGAGTTTCGAAGCTGTGTAATGTAACGAAAGTTTTATCTCTGTGAAATGAATACACATAGCACAGAGCAGTTTCACAGAAAGATTCTATCCAATTTCCATCTGAGGCTATTTCACTTTTCACCATAGGCATTAATATGCCCTTGAATATCTCTTGGTACCTTTTTCTCCAAAAGGGTTTAGCTGATGCTGTATGAGAAGAGAGGTATAACACTGTGAGTGGAATGCACACATAACAAAGCAGTTCACCGGAAAGTTTCTCTCCAGTTTCTAACTGAACATATTTCCTTTTTCTCCGTAAGCCTCAAAGTGCTCCCGAATATCCCTTCACACACTAAAAATAAACAGCATTAGAAAACTGCTCAATGAAAAGAAAAGTTTAACTGAGCGAGAGGAATTCACACGACACAGAGCAGTTTCACAGAAAGCTTCCTTCTGGATTTTACCTGAGGATTTCTCCATATTCTAAGGAACGTTCCCAAATGTCCTCCCTCAGATTCCACAAAAATAGTGACTTCAAACTGCTCAATCCAAAGCATGGTTTACTCTGTGAGAAGAATACACACATCACAAAGCAGTTGCTCGGAAAGCTTCTCTCAAATTTTCATCGGAAGACGTTTGCTTGCTCAACGCAAGCCTCCGGGCATCACTTAATATCCCTTCACAGATTTCTCAAAGACAGAGTTTCCAAACTTGGCAACGTAGAGTAAGCTTTAACTCTGTGAAATGAATGTACATATCAGAGAGCAGTTTCTTGGAACGCTTCTCTTTGGGTTTTATTTGAGGATATTTCATGTTTCACAAGAGTCTTCAATGTACTCCAAAATATTAGTTTTTCTGTTTTACAGGAAGTGTTCAAACACCGCTTTATGAGAAAAGAGGTATATCTCCCTGAGTGGAATGCACACATCACAAAGCAGTTTCTCAGAAAGTTTCTATCCAGTTTTTATCTAAAGATATCTCCTTTTCCACCATAGCCCTGAATGTGCTCCTGATGTCCCTTCGCAGATCCATCCATGACGGAATTTCCAAACTGAATAATATAGGGAGAGTTTTATCCATGTGAGATAAATAAACATATCTATCACAAAGCAGTTTCACAGAGATCTTCTTTCCAGTTTTCGTCTGAGGATATTTCCTTTTTCACCATAGCCGTCCGTATACTCCTGAATGTCCCCTGGTAGCTTTTTCTCCAAAAGGTATTCCCCAATCCTCTATGAGTAGAAAGGTATAATTTTGTAAGTGGAATGCACACGTCACAAAGCAACTCCTCAGAAAGCTTCTCTCCAGTTTCTATTGAAAGATATTTCCCTTTTCACCATAAGCCTCAAAGCGCTCCTGAATAGCCCTTCACAGACTAAACAAAAACAGTGTTAGAATACTGTTCAATGAAAAGAGAAGCTTAAATGTATGAGTGGAATGCACGCAACACTGAACTGTTTCACAGAAAGCTTCCTTCTTGATACTTTCTGAGGTTATTTCTTTTTCAGGATATTCTAAAGAACATTCCCAAATGTCCTTTCTGAGATTCCACAGAAAGAGTGATTTCCAACTGCTCAATCCAAAGAATGATTTAACTCTATGAGATGAAAACAAACATCACAAAAGAGTTGCTGAGAAAGCTTCTCTCCAATTTTCAACAGAAGACATTTCCTTGCTCGCCACAGGCCTACGGTTGCCACTTAATATTCCTTCACAGAATCCTCAAAGACAGACTTTCCATACTGGGAAAAGTAGAGTAAGCTTTAACTCTCTGAAATGAATGGACATATCAGAGTGCAGTCTCTTGAAATGTTTCCTGTTGGGTTTTATTTGTCATCATTTTACTTTTCACCGTAGTCTTCAAAGTGCTCCAAATAACACTTTTTTAGTTATACAGGAACATGGTTCAAACAGTGCCTTCTGAGAAGAAAGGTATTACTCCCTGAGTGGAATGCACACATCACCAAGTAGTTTCTCAGAAATCTTCTTTCCAGTTTTCATCTGATGATATTTCCTTTTTCACCAAAGGCCTCAATGTGATCCCAAATATCCCTTCGTGGATCCATACATGATGGAGTTTCTAAGCTGCGCAATGTAAAGAAAGCTTTATCATTGTCAGATGAATAAACTTAGCAAAAAGAAGATTCACAGAAAGATTCTTTCCAGTTTTTATCTGAAGATATTTCCTTTTACACCATAGTCCTGAATGTGCTCCCGAGTTTCCCTTCATGCATCCGTCCATGACAGAGTTTCCAAGCTGCGTAATGTAAAGAAAGCTCTATCTATGTGAGATGAATACACATGTCACAGAGCAGTTTCATAGAAAGCTTCTTTCCTGTTTTTGTCTGAGGCTATTTTCCTTTTCACCATAGGCATCAACATGCTCCCGAATATCACTTGGTACCTTTTTCCTTAAAAGGGTTTCCCCAATGATCTATGAGAAGAGAAGTACAACACTGTGAGTGGAATGTACACGTCACAAAGCAGTTTCTCGGAAAGCTTCTCTCCAGTTTCGGTCTGAACATATTTCCTTTTTCACTGTAAGCCTCAAAGTGCTCCCAAATATCCCTTCACATGCTAAACATAAACAGGGTTAGAAAACTGCTCAATGAAAACGAAGACTTAACTGAGAGAGAGGAATTAAGATGTCACAACGCAGTTTCACAGAAACCTTCCTCCTGGATTTTGCCTAAGGATATTCCTTTCTCCATATTCTAAGGAGCGTTCCCAAATGTCCTTCCTCAGATCCCACAGAAACAGTAATTTCAGACTGTTCAATCCAAAGGATGGTTTAACTCTATGAGACGAATACATACATCGCAAAGCAGTTGCTCAGAAAACTTCTCTCCAGCTTTCATTGGAAGACGTTCCCTTGCTCACCAAAAGCCTCTGGGTGCCACTTAATATCGCTTCACAGATTTCTCAAAGACAGAGTTTCCAAACTGGGCAACATAGAGTAAGCTTTAACTCTGTGAAATGAAGGCAAATATCAGAGATCACTTTCTTGGAACGCTTCTTTCTGGGTTTTATTTGAGGACAGTTCAATTTTCGCTATGGTCTTCAGTGTGCTCCAAAATATCACATTTTCGTTTTTACAGGAACAGTGTTCAAACACTACCTTATGAGAAAAGAAGTATAACTCCCTGAGTGGAATGCACACTTCACAAAGCAGCTTCTCTGAAAATTTCTCTCCGGTTTTTTTCTGAAGATATCACTTTTTCCACCATTGACCTGAATGTGCTCCCGAAGTCCCTTCATGGTTCCGTCCATGACGGAGTTTCCAAGCTACGTAATATAAAGAAAGGTTTATCTATGTGAGATGAATAAACATAGCAAAAAGAGACTCTCAGAAAGCTTCTTTCTATTTTTATCTGAGGATATTACCTTTTTCACCATAGTTCAGAATGTTCTCCAGAATGTCCCTTCCTTGATCCGTCCATGACAGAGTTTCCAAGCTGCGTAATGTAAAGAGCTTTATCTATGTGAAATGAATACACATATCACACAGCAGTTTCATAGAAAGCTTCTTTCTGGTTTTTGTCTGAGGCTCTTTCCCATTTCACCATAGGCGTCAATTAGCTCCTGGTTATCCCTTGGTACCTTAGTCTCCAGATGGTTTCCCCGCTGCTGTATGAGAAGAGATGTACAATACTGTGAGTGCAATGCACACGTCACAAAGTAATTCCTTAGAAAGCTTCTCTCCAGTTTCTATCTGAACATGTTTCCTTTCTCACTGTAAGACTCAAAGTGCTTCCGAATATCCCTTCACACGCTAAACATAAACAGTGTTAGAAAACTCCTCAATGGAAAGGGAAGCTTAACTGAGCGAGAGGAATTCACACGACACATAGTACTTTCACAGAAAGCTTCCTTCTGGTTTTCATCTGAGGATATTTCTTTCTCCATATTCCAAAGAGCAATCCCAAACGTCCTTCCTGAGATACCACATAAACAGTGATTTCAAACTGCTCAATCCAAGAAATTGTTTAACTCTATGAGATGAATACACACATCACAAAGCAGTTGCTCAGAAAGCTTCTCTGCTGTTTTCATGGGAAGACATTTCCTTCCTCACCACAGGTCTCCAGAGCACCACTTAATATCCCTTCGCCTATTCCTCAAAGACAGAGTTTGCAAACTGGGCAATGTAGAGTACGCTTTAATTCTGTGAAGTGAATGCACATATCAGAGAGCAGTTTCTTGGAACACATCTTTCTGGGATTTACTTGAGGATAGTTCACTTTTTGCCATAGTCTTCAATGCACGGTGAAATATCACTTTTTCGATTTTACAGGAACCATGTTCAAACACTGCCTTATGAGAAAAGAGGTATAACTCCCTGAGTGGAATGCACACATCACAAAGCAGTTTCTCAGAAAGCTTCTCTGCAGTAATTATCTGAAGATATTTCAATTTTCACCGTAGTCCTGAATGTGTTCCAGAATGTCCCTTCATGGATCCGTCCATGACAGAGTTTCCAAGCTGTGTAATATAAAGAAAGCTTTATTTATGTGAGATGAATAAACCTAGCAAAAACCAGATTCACAGAAAGCTTCTTTCCAGTTTTTATGTGAAGCTATTTCCATTTTCACCATTGTCCGGAATGTGTCCCCAAATGTGATTTCACAAATCTTTCCATGACAGAATTTCCAAGCTGCATAATGTGATGAAAGCTTTATCTATGTGAGATGAATAAACATAGCAAAAAGCAGATTCACAGAATGCTTTTAGCCAGTTTCCATCTGAGCATATTTCCTTTTTCACCATAAGCCTCACAGCGCTCTTGAATATCCCTTCGCACGCTAAATATAAACAGTGTTAGAAAATTGCTGAGTGAAAAGGAAAGTTTAACTGACCGACAGTAATTAACACGATGCATAGCAGTTTCACAGAAAGTGTCCTTCCGGTTTTTATTGGAGGATATTTCTTTCTCCATATTCAAAAGAGCATTCCCAAATGTCTTTCCTCATATTCCACAGAAGTAGTGATTTCAAAATGCCCAAAGAATGGTTTAACTCTATGAGATTAATACACACATCACAAAGTATTTGCTCAGAAAACTTCTCTCCAGTTTTCAACGAAAGACATTTCCTTGCTCACCACATGCCTCTAGGCGCCAGTTAATATCCTTTTGCAGAATCCTCAAAGACAGCATTTCCAAACTGGGCAACGTAGAGTCCAGAGCAGTTTCTTGGAATGCTTCTTTCTCGGTTTTATTTGAGGATATTTCACTTTTCACCATAGTCTTTGAGGCACTCCAAAATATCACATTTTTGGTCTTACTGGAACAGTGTTCAAACACTGCCTTATGAGAAAAGAGGTATAACTCCCTGAGTGGAATACACACATAAAAAAGCAGTTTCTCAGAAAGCTTCTCTCCTGTTTTTATCTGAAGATATTTCCTCTCACTATAGGCCTGAATGTGCTCCCGAATGACCCTTGGCGAATCCGTCAATAACGGCGTTTCAAAACTGCATTATTGAAAGAAAGTTTTACCTATGTGAGATGAATAAACATATCTATCACAAAGCAGTTTCACAGAAAGCTTCTTTCCAGTTTTTGTCTGAGGATATTTCATTTTTCACCATAGCCATCCATATACTCCCAAATGTACCCTGGTAGCTTTTTCTCCAAAAGGGATTCCCCAATCCTCTAGGAGAAAAAAGGTATAATTCTCTGAGTGGAATGCACACGTCACAAAGCATCTCCTCAGAAATCTTCTCTCCAGTTTCTATCTAAAGATATTTCCTTTTTCACTGTAAGCCTCAAAGCGCTCCCGAATATCCCTTCACATACTTAACAAAAACAGTGTTAGAATACTGCTCAATGAAAAGAGCTTAACTGTGGAGCAGAATTCACACAACACAGAACAGTTTCACATCAAGCTTCCTTCTGGTTTCTATCTGAGGTTATTTCTTTTTCAGGATATTATAAGGAGCATTCCCAAATGTCCTTCCTCAGAATCCACAGAAACAGTGATTTCCAACTGCTCAATCCAAAGAATGGTTTAACTCTATATGACGCATACAAACATCACAAAAGTGTTGCTCAGAAAGCTTATCTCCAATTTTCAATTGAAGACATTTTGTTGTTCACCACACGCTTCTGGTTGCCACTTAATATTCCTTCGCAGAATCCTCTAAGACAGGCTTTCCAAACTGGGAAATGTAGAGTAAGCCTTAACTCTGTGAAATGAATGGACATGTCAGAGAGCAGTTTCTTGGAATGCTTCTTTCTGGGTTTTATTGGACAACATTTCACTTTTCTCCATTGTCTTCAATGTGCTCTGAATATCACATTTTTAGTGTTACAGGAACAGTGTTCAAACAGTGCCTTATGAGAAGAAAGCTATAACTCCCTGAGTGGAATATGCTCATCACCAAGCAGTTTCTCAGAAGGCTTCTCTCCAGTTTTTACCTTATGATATTTCCTTTTTCACCATAGGCCCCAATGTGATCCTGAATATCCCTTCCGGTATCCATCCATGACGGGGTTTCCAAGCTGTGTAATGTAAAGAAAGCTTTATCTATGATAGATGAATAAACATAGCAAAAAGCAGATTCACAGACTTCCTTCCAGTTTGTATCTGAAGATATTTCCTTTGTCACGATAGTACTGAATGTGCTCCTGAATGTCCCTTCGTGCATCCAGCCATGACAGAGTTTTCAAGCTGCAAAATGTAAAGTAAGCTTTATCTATGTGACATGAATACACATATCACAGAGCAGTTTCATAGAAAGCTTCTTTCCAGTTTTAGTCTGAGGCTATTTCCCTTTTCACCATAGGTATCAACATGCTCCCGAATATCACTTGGTACCATTTTCTCCAAAAGAGTTTCTCTGATGCTGTATGAGAAGAGAGGTATAACACTGTGAGTGGAATGTACACGTCACAAAGCAGTTCCTCGGAAAGCTTCTCTCCAGTTTCAGTCTGAACATATTTCCTTTTTCATCATTAGCCTCAAAGTGCTCCTGAATATCCCTTCACACGCTAAACATAAACAGGGTTAGAAAATTGCCCAATGAAAAGAGAGGCTTAACTGAGAGAGAGGAATTAAGACCACACAGAGCAGTTTCACAGAGAGCTTCCTTCTGGATTTTACCTGAGGATATTTCTTTCTCCATATTCTAAGGAGCGTTCCCAAATGTCCTTCCTTAGATTCCACAGAAACAGTGATTTCAAAGAGTGGTTTAAATCTATGAGACGAATACACACATCACAAAGCAGTTGTTCAGAAAGCTTCTCTCCTGTTTTCATTGGAAGACGTTTCCCTGCTCACCACAAGCCTCCAGGCGCCACTTAACATCCCTTCACAGATTACTCAAAGACAGAGTTTCCAATATTGGAAATGTAGAGTAACCTTTTACTCTCTGAAATGAATGCACATGTCAGAGAACAGTTTCTTGGAATGCTTCTTTCTGGATTTCATTTCAGGATGTTTCACTTTTCGCCATAGTCTTCAATGCGCTCCAAAATATTACTTTTTCCGTTTTACAGGAAGTGTTCAAACACTGGCTTATGAGAAAAGAGGTATATCTCCCTGAGTGGAATGCACACATCACAAAGCAGATTCTCAGAAAGCTTCAGTCCAGTTTTTATCTGAAGATATCTCCTTTTTCACTGTAGGCCTGAATGTGCTCCCGAATGTCCCTTTGCGGATACACCCAGACAGAGTTTCCAAAGTGCATAATATAAGGAAAATTTTATCTATGTGAGATGAATAAACACATCTATCACAAAGCAGTTTCACAGAAGTCTTCTTTTTAGTTTTTGTTTGAGGACATTTCCTTTTTCATCATAGCTGTCCCTATACTCCCGAATGTCCCATGGTAGCTTTTTCTGCAAAAGGAATTCCCCAATCCTCTATGAGAGGAAATGTATAATTCTGTGAGTGGAATACACACGTCACAAAGCAGTTCTTCAAAAGCTTCTCTCCAGTTTCTATCTGAAGATATTTCCTTTTTCATCATAAGTCTAAAAGCGCTCCATTATATCCCCTCACAGCCTAAACAAAAACAGTGTTAGAATACTGCTCAATGTAAAGAGAAGCTTAACTGTGAACGTGGAATTCAGGCAACACAGAGCAGTTTCAAAGAAAGCTTCCTTCTGGTTTCTATCTGATGTTATTTCTTTTTCAGGAGATTCTAAAGAGCATTCCCAAATATCCTCTCTCTGATTCCACAGAAACAGTGATTTTCAACTGCTCAATCCAAAGAATGATTTAACTCTATGAGTTGAATACAAACATCACAAAAGAGTTGCTCAGAAAGCTTCTCTCCAATTTCCAATGGAAAACATTTCCTTGCTCACCACAGGCCTCCTTAATATCCCTTTACAGAATCCTCAAGGACAGACTTTCCAAACTGGGAAATGTAGAGTAAGCTTTAACTCTGTGAATTGAATGGACATGTCAGAGAGAAGTTTCTTGGAATGATCTTTCTGAATTTTATTGGATGACATTTCACTTTTCACCATATTCTTCAATGTGCTCTGAATATCACATTTTTAGTTTTCCAGGAACAGTGTTCAAACAGTGCCTTATGAGAAGAAAGGTATAAATCCCTGAGTGGAATGCACACATCACCAAGCAGTTTCTCAGAAAGCTTCTCTCCAGTTTTTATCTGACGATATTTCCTCCCTCATCATAGGCCCGAATGTGATCCCGAATATCCCTTCACGGATCCATTTGTGGCAGAGTTTCCAAGCTGCATAATGTAAAGGAAGCATTATCTATGTGAGATGACTAAACGTAGCAAAAATCAGATTCACAGAAAGCTTCTTTCTAGTTTTTATCTGAAGATATTTCCTTTTTCACCATAGTCCTGAATGTGCTCCCGAATGTCCCTTCATGGCTCCGTCCAAGACAGAGTTTCCAAGCTGCATAAGGTAAAGTAAGCTTTATCTATGTGAGATGAATACACATATCACACAGCAGTTTCAGAGAAAGCTTCTTTCCAGTTTTTGTGTAAGGATATTTCCTTTTTCACCATAGCCATCAATACACTCCCAAATGCCCCTTGGTAGCTTTTTCTCCAAAGGGCACTCCCCAGTCCTCTATGAGAAGAAAAGTAAAACTCTGAGAGTGGAATGCACAAGTCATGAAGTAGCTCCTCGGTAATCTTCTCTCCAGTTACTATCTGAAGATATTTCCATTTTCACGATAAGCCTCAAAACGCTCCTGAATATCCCTGAGTTGTCTAAACTAAAACAGTATTAGAATACTGCTCAATGAAAACAGAATCTTAACTGTGAGAGTGGGATTCACATTACACAGAGCAATTTCACAGAAAGCTTCCTTCTGGTTTTTATCGCAGGGTATTTCTTTTTCAGCATATTCCTAAGACCGTTCCCAAATGTCCTTTCCCAGGTTCCACAGAAAGAGTGATTTCAAACTGCTCAATCCAAAGAAACATTTAACTCTATGAGATGAATACACACATCACAAAGCAGTTGTTCAGAAAGATTCTCTTCAGTTTTCAACAGAAGACATTGCCTTGCTCGCCACTGGCCCCTGGTCGCCACTTAATATCCCTTCACAGAATCCACAAAGACAGACTTTCCAAACTGGGAAATGTAGAGTAAGCTTTAACTCTCTGAAATGAATGCACACGTCATAGAGCAGTTTCTTTGAATGCTTGTTTCTGGGTTTCATTTCGGGATATTTTACTTTTTGCCATAGTCTTCCATGCGCTCCAAAATATTACTTTTTCATTTTTACAGGAACAGAGTTCAAACACTGTCTTATGAGAAAAGAGGTATAACTCCCTGAGTGGAATGCACACATCACAAAGCAGTTTCTCAGAAAGCTTCTATCCAGTTTTTTTCTAAAGATATCTCTTTTATCACCGTATGGCTGAATGTGCTATCTATCACAAAAGCAGTTTCAGAGAAAGCTTCTTTCCAGTTTTTGTCTCACGATATTTCCTTTTTAACAATAGCCATCCTTATACTCCCGAATGTCCCATGGTAGCTTTTTCTCCAAATAGGATTCCCCAATCCTCTATGAGAAGAAAGGTATAACTCTGTGAGTGGAGTGCTCACATCACAAAGCAGCTCCTCAGAAGGCTTCTGTCTAGTGTCTATCTGAAGGTATTTCCGTTTTCACCATAAGCCTCAAAGTGCTCCCAAATATCCCTTCGCAGACTAAACACAGTGTGAGAATACTGCTCAATGAAAAGAGAAGCTTAACTGTCTGAGTGGAAATCACATGACCAAGAGCAATTTCACAGAAGGTTTCCTTCTGGTTTTTATCTGAGGGTATTTCCTTTTCAGCATATTAGAAAGACCATTCCCAAATGTCCTTTCTCAGGTTCCACAGAAAGAGTTATTTCAAACTGCTCAATCCCCCACAGGCCTCCGGGTGCCACTTAACACCCCTTCACAGAATCCTCAAAGACAGAGTTTCCAAACTGAGCACTGTAGAGTAAGCTTTAATTCTGTGAAGTGAATGCACACATCAGAGAGCAACTTCTTGGAACTCTTTTTTCTGGGTTTTATTTGAGGAAAGTTCAATTTTTGTCATAGTCTTCAATGCCATCTGAAATATAACTTTTTGGGTTTTACAGGAAACGTGTTCAAACACTGCCTTATGAGAAAAGACGTATAACTCCCTGAGTGGAATGCACACATCACAAAGTAGTTTCTCAGAAAGCTTCCTTCCAGTTTTTATCTGCAGATATTTTCATTTTCAAAATAGTCCTGAATGTGCTCCCATATGTCCCTTTGCAGATCCGTCCATGATGGAGTTTCCAAACTGGGTAATGTAAAGAAAGTTTTACCTATGTGAGATGAATAAACATAGCAAAAAGCATATTCACAGAAAACTTCTTTCCAGTTTTTCTCTGATGATATATCCTTTTTCACCATAGCCGTCCATATACACCTGAATGTCCCTTGGTATCTTTTTCTCAAAAGGGATTCTCCAATCCTTTATGAAAAGAGAGGTTATAACACTGTGAGTGAAATGCACAAGTCACAAAGCAGTTCCTCGGAAAGCCTCTCCAGTCTCTATCTGAACGTATTTCCTTTTTCACCATGAGCCTCAAATCACTCACGAATATCCCTTCGCACGCTAAACATAAACAGTGTTAGAATACTCTTCAATGAAAACGGAAGCTTAACTGAGGGAGAGGAATTCACATGACCCATAGCAGTTTCCCAAAAAGCTTCCTTCTAGTTTCCATCTGAGGATATTTCTTTCTCTATATTCCAAAGAGAGATCCCAAACGCCCTTCCTGAGATACCACAGAAACAGTGATTTCAAACTGCTCAATCCAAGGAATCCAAGGAACTCTATGAGATGAATACACACATCACAAAGCAGTTGCTTAGGAAGCTTCTCTCCTGTTTTCATGGGAAGACATTTCATTGCTCACTGCAGGCCTCCTGGGCGCCACTTAATATCCCTTCGCATATTCCTCAAAGACAGAGTTTGCAAATGGGCAATGTAGTGTACACCTTAATTCTGTGAAGTGAATGCACATATCGGAGAGCAGTTTCTTGGAACGCTTCTTTCTGGGTTTTACTTGAGGATAGTTCACTTTTCGCCATAGTCTTCAATGCACTTTGAAATATAACATTTTCGGTTTTACAGGAACAGTGTTCAAACACTGCCTTATGAGAAAAGTGGTATAACTCCCTGAGTGGAATACACACATCACAAAGCAGTTTCTCAGAAATCTTCTCTGCAGTAATTATCTGAAGATATTTCATTTTCACCGTAGTCCTGAATGTGCTCCCAAATGTCCCTTCACGGATCCGTCCATGACAGAGTTTCCAAGCTGCGTAATGTAAATAAAGCTTTATCTATGTGAGATGAACACATGCATAACAGATCAGATTCACAGAAAGCTTCTTTTCAGTTTTTGTCTGAGGTTATTTCCTTTTTCACCATAGGTGTCAATATGCTCCCGAATATCCCTTGGTATCTTTATCTCCAAAATGTTTTTCCAATGCTGTATGAGAAGAGAGGTATAACACTCTGAGTGGAATGCACACATCACAAAGAAGTTCCTTGGAAAGCTTCTCTCCACTTTCTATCTGAACATATTTCCTTTTTCTCTGAAAGTCTCCAAGGGCTCCCGAATATCCCTTTGTACGCTAAACATAAACTGTTACAAAACTGCTCAATGAAAAGAGAAGCTTAACTGAGTGAAAGGAATTCACATGACACACAGCAGTTTCACAGAAATCTTCCTTCTGGTTTTTATGTGAATATTTCTCCATAATCTAAAGACTGTTTAAAAATATCCTTCCTTCAGATTTAGCAGAAAGAATGATTTCAAACTGCTCAATCCAAAGAATGATTTAACTCTATGAGACGAATACACACATCACAAAGCAGTTTCTCAGAAAGCTTCTCTCCAGTTTTCGTTGGAAGATATTTCCTATTTCACCATAGTCTGAATGTGCTCCTGATTATCCCTTCGTGAATCCGTCCATGATGGCATTTAAAAACTACGTAATAAAAAGAAAGTTTTATTTATGTGAGATGAATGAACATATTTATCACAAGGCAGTTTTACAGAAAGCTTCTTTCCAGTTTTTGTCCGAGGATATTTCCTTTTTCACCATAGCTGTCCATATACTCCCGAATGTCCCCTGGTAGCATTTATTCCAAAAGGGATTCCCCAATCCTCTATGAGAGAAAAAGTATAACTCTGTGAGTGGAATGCACATAACACAAAGCAGCTCCTCGGAAATGTCTCCAGTTTCTATCTAAAGATATTTCCATTTTCAACATAAGCCTCAAAGCACTCCAGAGTATCCCTTAGCTGACTAAACTAAAACAGTATTAGAATACTGTTCAATGAAAACAGAAGCTTAACTGTGTGATTGGAATTCACATGACACAGAGCAGTTTCACAGAATGCTTCCTTCTGGTTTTTATCTGAGGGTATTTCTTTTTCAACATATTCTAATGAGCGTTCCCAAATTTCCTTTCTCAGGTTTCACAGAAAGAGTGATTTCAAACTGCTCAATCCAAGGAAAGATTTAACTCTATGATATGAATACACACATCACAAAGCAGATGCTCAGAAAGCCTCTCTCCAGTTTTCAATGGAAGACATTTCCTTGCTCACCTCAGGCCTCCCGGCACCACTTAATATCCCTTTGCAGATTCCTCAAAGAGCGAGTTTCCAGACTGGGCAATGTAAAGTAAGCTTTACCTCCATGAAATGAAAACACATATCAGAGAGCAGTTTCTTGGAATGCTTCTTTCTGGGTTTTATTTGGGGAGATTTCACTTTTCACCGTAGTCTTCAATGCGCTCCGAAATATCACTTTTTCCATTTTACAGGAACAGTGTTCAAACACTGCCTCATGAGAAAAGAGGTATAACTCCCTGAGTGGAATGCACACATCACAAAGCAGTTTCTCAGAAAGCTTCTCTCAAGTTTTATCTGAAAGTATTTCCACTTTCACCTTAGGACATGCTCCCAAATGTCCCTTTGCAGATCCGTCCATGACAGAGTTTGCAAGCTGCGTAATATAAAGAAAGCTTTATCTATGTGAGATGAATACACATATCACAGATCAGTCTCACAGAAAGCTTCTTTCCAGTTTTTCTTTGAGCATAATTCCTTTTTCACTGTAGCCGTCCATATACTCCCGAATGTCCCCCGGTAGTCTTTTCTCCAAAAGGGATTCCTCAATCCTCTATGAGAAGAAAGGTATAACTCTGTGAGTGAAATGTGCAAGTCACAAAGCAACTCATTGAAAAGTTTCTCTCTGATGATATTTCCGTTTTCACCACAAACCTCAAAGCGCTCCTGAATATCCCTTCGCAGACTAAACAAAAACAATGGTACAATACTACTCAATGAAAAGAGAAGCTTAACTGTGCGAGGGAAATTCGTACGATTCAGAGCAGTTTCACAGAAAGCTAACTTCTGGGTTTTATCTGAGGGTATTTCTTTTTCAACGTATTCTAAAGAGTGTTCCCAAATGTCCTTTCTCAGGTTCCACAGAAATAGTGATTTCAAACTGCTCAATCCAAGAATGATTTACTCTTTGAGATGAAAACACACATCACAGGAAGTTGCTCAGAAAGCTTCTCTACAGTTTTCAACGGAAGACGTTTCTATGCTTACCACAGGCCTCCGGGCACCACTTAATATTCCCTCACAGATTCGTGAAAGACAGATTTTTCAATGTGGGCAATGTAGAGTAAGCTTTCACTCTGTGAAAAAAATGCACATATCAGAGAGCACTTTCTTGGAATGCTTTGTTCTGGATTTTTTTTTTACTATATTTCACTTTTTGCCGTATTCTTCAATGCACTCTGAAATATCACTTTTTCGGTTTTACAGAAACAGTGTTCAAACAGTGCCTTAGCAGAAAAGTGGTATAATTCCCTGAGTGTAAAGCTTTATCTATGTGAGGTGAATAAACATAGCAGAAAGCAGATTCATAGAAAGCTTCTTTCCAGTTTTTATCTGAAGATATTTCCCTTTTCACCATAGTCCTGAATGTGCTCCCGAATGTCCCTTCGTGGATCCTTCCTGACAGAGTTTCCAAGCTGTGTAATGTAAAGAAAGCTTTATCTATGTGAGATGAATACACATATCACACAGCAGTTTCACAGAAAGCTTCTTTCCAGTTTTTGTCTGAGGCTATTTCCCTTTTCACCATTGGCATCAATATGCTAACGAATATAGCTTGATAACTTTTTCTCCATAAGGGTTTCCTCGATGATGTATAAGAAGAGAGGGATAACACTGTGAGTGGAATGCACCCATCACAAATAATTCCTCGGAATGCTTCTCTACAGTTTCTATCTGAACATATTTCCTTTTTCACCAGAAGCCTCAATGCACTCCCGAATATCCCTTTGAGTGCTAAACATAAACAGTGTTAGAGAGCAGGTCAATGAAAAGAGAACCATAACTGAGTGAGAGGAATTCATATGACACATTGCAGTTTCACAGAAAGCTTCCTTCTGGTTTATATCTGAGAATATTTCTTTCCCCATATTCTAAAGAGTGTTCCCAACTCTCCTTCCTCAGATTCCATAGAAACAGTGATTTCTAACTGCTCAATCCAAAGAATGATTTAATTCTATGAGATGAATACACACGTCACAAAGCAGTTGCTCAGAAAGCTTCTCTCCATTTTTCAACGGAAGACATTTCCTTGCTCACCACAGGCCTCCAGGCGCCAATTAATCCCTTTGCAGATTCCTCAAGGGAGCGTTTCCAAACTGGGAAACGTAGAATAAGCTTTATTTCTTTGAAATAAAGGCACATATAAGAGAGTATTTTCTTGGAACACCTCTTTCTGAGTTTTAAATGAGGATAGTTTACTTTTCGTCGTAGTCTTTAAAGGGCTCCAGAATATCACTTTTTCGATTTTACAGGAACAGTGTTCAAACACTGCCTTATGAGAAAAGAGGTATAACTCCCCGAGTGGAATGCACACATCACAAAGCAGTTTCTCACGAAGCTTCTCTCCAGTTTTCATCGGAAGATATTTCCTTTTTCAACATATGTTTGAATGTGCTCCTGAATGTACCTTCAGGATCCGTCCATGATGGAGTTTCCTAACTGTGTAATATAAAGAAGGTTTTATCTATGTGAGATCAATAAGTATATCTATCACAAAAGCAGTTTCAGAGAAAGCTTCTTTCCAGTTTTTCTCACGATATTTCTTTTTTAACCATAGCCATCCATATACTCCTGAATGTCCCATGGTAGCTTTTTCTCCAAAAGTAATTCCCCAATCCTCCATGAGAAGAAAGGTATAACTCTTTGAGTGGAGTGCACAAGTCACAAAGCAACTCCTCGGAAAGCATCTCTCCAGTTTCTATCTGAAGATATTTCCGTTTACACCATAAGCCTCAAAGTACTCCTGAATATCCCTTCACAGAGTATAGAAAAACAGTGTTAGAATACTGCTCAAAGAGAAGAGAAGCTAAATTATGTGAGTGGAATTCACACGACACAGAGCAGTCTCACAGAGAGCTTCCTTCTCTTTTTTATCTGAGGGTGTTTCATTTTCAGAATATTCTAAAGAGCATTCCCAAATGTTCTTTCTCAGATTCCACAGAAACAGTGATTTCAAACTCTTCAATCCAAAGAATGATTTAACTCTATGAGAATAATACACACATCACAAAACAGCTGCTAAGAAATCTTCTCTCCAGTTTTCAACGTAAGACATTTCCTTGCTCGCCACAGGCCTCTGGTCGCCACTTAATATCCCTTTGCAGAATCCTCAAAGACAGACTTTTCAAACTGGGAAATGTAGAGTAAGCTTTAACTCTCTGAAATGAATGCACATATCAGAGAGCAGTTTCTTGGAACACTTCCTTCTGAGTTTTATTTCAGGATATTTCACTTTTTGCCATAGTCTTCAGTGCGCTCCAAAATACCACTTTCTCAGTTTTACAGGAACAGTGTTCAAACACACCCTTATGAGAAAAGTGTTAAAACTCCCTGAGTGGAATGAACACATCAAAAAGCAGTTTCTCAGAGAGCTTCTCTCCAGTTTCTATTTGAAGATATTTCCCTTTTCACCATAGTCCTGAATGTGCTTCTCAATGTCCCTTCATGGATCAGTCCATGACAGAGTTTTCAAGCTGCGCAATGTAAAGAAAGTTTTGTCTATGTGAGATGAATAAACATAGCAAATACCAGATTCACACAATGCTTCTTTCCAGTTTTTATCTGAAGATATTTTCTTTTTCACCGTCATCCTGAATGTGCACCCAAATGTCCCTTTGCGGATCCATCCATGATGGAGTTTCCAAGCTGCGTAATGTAAAAAAAAAAAAACTTTATCTATATGAGATGAATAAACACAGAAAACAACAGATATACGAAAAGCTTTTTTCCAGTTTTTATCTGGACATATTTCCGTTTTCACCATTGGCCTGAATGTGCTCCTGAATATCCCTTCACGGATCCGTCCATGACGGAGTTTCCAAACTGCATAATATAAAGACATTTTTATATGTGAGATGAATAAACATTTCTATCACAAAGCAGTTTACAGAAAGCCTCTTTCCAATTTTTGTCTGAGGACATTTCCTTTTTCACCATAGCCATCCATATACTCCTGAATGTCCCTTGGTAGTTTTTTCTCCAAAAGGGATTCCCCAATCCTCTATGAGAAGAAAGGTATAACTCTGGGAGTGGAATGCAAACATCACAAAACAACTCCTCGGAAAGCTTCTCTACAGTTTCTATCTGAAGATATTTCCTTTTTCACTGTAAGCCTCAAAGCACTCACGAATATCCCTTCACAGACTAAACAATAATAGTATTAGAATAATGCTCAATGAAAAGAGAAGCTTAACTATGTGAGTGGAATTCACACAAAACAGAGTTGTTTTACAGAAAGATTCCTTCTGGTTTTTATCTGAAGGTATTAACTTTTCAGCATATTCTAAAGAGTGTTCCCAAATGTCCTGTCTCAGGTTCCACAGAAACAGTGATTTCAAACTGCTCAATCCAAAGAATGATGTAAATTTATGAGATGAATAAACACATCACAAAACTGTTGATCAGAAATCTTCTCTCCAGTTTTCAATGGAAGACCTTTCCTTGCTCACCACAGGCCTCCAGTCGCCACATAATATCCCTTCGCATATTCCTCAAAGACAGATTTCCAAACTGGGAAATGTAGAGTAAGCTTTAACTCTGTTAAATGAACGCACATATCAGAGAGCAGTTTATTGGAATGCTTCTTTCTGGGTGTTATTTGAGGACATTTCACTTTTCGCCATTGTCTTCAAAGCACTCCGAATTACCACTTTTTCAGTTTTACAGGAACAGAGTTCAAACACTGCATTATGAGAAAAGAGGTATAACTCCCTGAGTGGAATGCACACATTACAAAGCAGTTTCTCAGAAAGCTTCTCTCCAGTTTTTTTATGAAGATATTACCTGTTTCACCATAGTTCTGAATGGGCTCCCGAATGTCCCTTTGCAGATCGATCCATGACAGTTTCCATGCTGCGTGATGTAAATCAAGCTTTGCCGTCCTGAAGTGAATATACATAGCAAAAGGCAGATTCACAGAAAACTACTTTCCAGTGTTTATCTGAAGATATTTCCTATTTCACCATAGTCCTGAATGTGCTCCCGAATGTCCTTTCATGGATGCATCCCTGACAGAGTTTCCAAGCTGTGTAATGTAAAGAAAGATTTATCTATGTGAGATGAATACATATATCACATAGCAGTTTCATAGAAAGCTTCTTTCCAGTTTTGGTCTGAGGCTATTTCCCATTTCACCATAGGCATCAACATGCTCCTGAATATCACTTGGTACCTTTTTCTCCAAAAGGGTTTCCCCTATGCTGTATGAGAAGAGAAGTAAAACACTGTGAGTGGAATGCACACGTCACAAAGCACTTACTCGGAAAGCTTCTCTCCAGTTTCGGTCTGAACATGTTTACTTTTTCACCATAAGCTTCAAAGCACTCCCGAGTATCCCTTCACACACTAAACATAAACAGGGTTAGAAAACTGCTCAATGAAAAGAGATGCTTAACTGAGCGAGAGGAATTAAGAAGACACAGAGCAGTTTCACAGAAAGCTTCCTTCTGGGTTTTACCTGAGGATGTTTCTTTCTCCATATTCTAAGGAGCGTTTCCAAATGTCCTTTCTCAGATTCCACAAAAACAGTGACTTCAAACTGCTCAACCCAAAGAATGGTTTAACTCTATGAGACGAATATACACATCACAAAGCAGTTGCTCAGAAAGCTTCTCTCCAGTTTTCATCAGAAGACGTTTCCTTGCTCACCACAAGCCTCCGGGTGCACCTAATATCCCTTCACAGATTCCTCAAAGACAGATTTCCAAACTGGGAAATGTAGAGTAAGCTTTAACTCTGTTAAATGAACGCACATATCAGAGAGCAGTTTATTGGAATGCTTCTTTCTGGGTGTTATTTGAGGACATTTCACTTTTCGCCATTGTCTTCAAAGCACTCCGAATTATCACTTTTTCAGTTTTACAGGAACAGAGTTCAAACACTGCCTTATGAGAAAAGAGGTATAACTCCCTGAGTGGAATGCACACATCACAAAGCAGTTTCTCAGAAAGTTTCTCTCCAGTTTTTATCTGAAGATATTTCCTATTTCACTATAAGACTGAATGTGCTCCCGAATGTGCCTTCGTGAATCCGTCCATGACGGGGTTTCAATACCATGTAATAGAAAGAAAGTTTTGTCCATGTGAGATGAATAAACATATCTATCACAAAGCAGTTTCACAGAAAGCTTCTTTCCAGTATTTGTCTGAGGATATTTCATTTTTCACTATAGCCGCCCATATACTCCTGAATGTCCCCTGGTAGCTTTTTCTCCAAAAGGGATTCCCCAAACCTCTAAGAGAAGAAAAGTATAACTCTGTGAGTGAAATGCACATGTCACAAAGCAGCTCCTCAGAAATCTCTCCAGTGTCTATCTGAAGATATTTCCATTTTCACCATAAGCCTCAAAGCACTCCCGCGTATCCCTTTGCTGATTAAACTAAAACAGTGTTAGAATACTGATAAATGAAACAGAATCTGAATTGTGTGAGTGGAATTCACATGACACAGAGCAGTTTCACAGAAATCTTCCTTCTGGTTTTGACCAGAAAGGATATTTCTTTTTCAGCATATTCTTAAGAGCGTTCCCAAATGTCCTTTCTCAGGTCCCACAGAAAGAGTGATTTCAAACTGCTCAATGCAAAGAATGATTTAAGTCTATGGGATAAATACACATTCCAAAGCAGTTGCTCAAAAAGCTTCTCTCCACTTTTCAACGGAAGACATTTACAGGAACTGTGTTCAATCACTGCCTTATGAGAAAAGAGGTATAACTCCCTGAGTGGAATGCACACATCACAAAGCAGTTTCTCAGAAAGCTTCTCTCCAGTTTTTAAATTAAGGTATCTCTTTTTTCAACATAGGTCTGAATGTGCTCCCGAATGTCTCTTCACGGATCCATCAATGATGGAGTTTCCAAACTGTGTAATGTAAATAAAGCTTTATCTATGTGAGATGAATAAACATGTCTATCAAGACAGTTTCACAGAAATCTTCTTTCCCGTTTTTGTCTGAGGATATTTCCTTTTTCACTGTACCCATCCATATACTCCCAAATGTTGCCAGGTAGCTTTTTCTCCAAAAGGGATTCCCCAGTCCTCTATGAGAAGAGGGGTATAATTCTGTGAGTGGAATGTACACGTCATAAAGCAGCTCCTCAGAAAGCTTCTCTCCAGTTTCTATCTGATCATATTTCCTTTTTCACCGTAAGCTTCAAACCACTCCCGAATATCCCTTCACAGACTAACCAAAAACAGTGTTAGAATGCTGCTCAATGAAAACAGAAGCTTAACTGTGTGATAGAATTCACATGACACAGAGCAGTTCCACAGAAAGCTTCCTTTTGGTTTCTATCTGAGGTTATTTCTTTTTCTGGATATTCTAAAAAGTGTTCCTAAATGTCCTTCTCAGATTTCCCAGGAACAGTGATTTCAAACTAATCAATCCAAAGAATGATTTAACTCTAAGAGTTGAATACACGCATTAGCTGCATAATGTAAATAATTTATGTGAGACGAATAAACATACCAGAAAGCAGATTCACAGAAAGCTTCTTTCCAGTTTTTATCTGATGATATTTCCTTTTTCATCATAGTCCTGAAGGTGCTCCCTAATGTCGCTTCGTGGATCTTTCTATGACAGTTTCCAAACTACATAATTTAAAGAAAGCTTTATCTATGTCTCATGAATACACATAACACAGAGCAGGTTCACAGAAAGCTTCTTTCCTGTTTTCGTCTGAGGCTATTTCCTTTTTACCATTGGTGTCAATATGCTAACGAATATAGCTTGATAACTTTTTCTCCAAAAGGGTTTCCCTGGTGATGTATGAGAAGAGAGGGATAACACTGTGAGTAGAATGCACCCATCACAAACACTTCCTTGGAATGCTTCTCTCCAATTTCTGTCTAAACATATTTCCTTTTTCACCGTAAGCCTCCATGCGCTCCCAAATATCCCTTTGCACGCTAAATGCAAACAGTGTTTGAAAACTGCTCAGGGGTGAGGCAAGGTGGCCGAATAGGAACAGCTCCAGTCGCCAACTCCCAGCACGAGTGACACAGAAGACAGGTGATTTCTGCATTTTCAACTGAGGTCCTGGGTTCATCTCACTAGGGAATGCGGGACAATCGGTGCTGGTCAGCTGCTGCAGTCCGTCCAGCAAGAGCTGAAGCATGGCGAGGCATGGCCTCACCTGGGAATTGCAAGAGGGAAGGGAATCCCTTTTCCTAGCCAGGGGAACTGAGACACACAACACCTGGAAAATCAGGTAACTCCCACCCCAACACTATGCTTTCCCAAGGACTATAGCAAACGGGCACACCAGCAGATTATATCCCACACCTGGCTGGGAGGGTCCCAGGCCCACGGAGCCTCCCTGCTTGCTAGCACAGCAGTCTGCGATCTACCGGCAAGGCAGCACCGAGGCTGGGGGAGGGGCGCCCACCATTGCTGAGACTTAAGTAGCTAAACAAAGCGACTGGGAAGCTTGAACTGGGTGGAGCTCACAGCAGCCCAAGGAGTCCTGCCTGTCTCTGTAGACTCCACCTCTGGGGACAGGGCACAGGTAAACAACAACAACAACAAAGCAGCTGAAACCTCTGCAGATGCAAACGACTCTGTCTGACAGCTTTGAAGAGAGCAGTGGATCTCCCAACACTGAGGTTGAGGTCTGAGAACGGACAGACTGCCTGCTCAAGTGGGTCCCTGACCCCTGAGTAGCCTAACTGGGAGACATCCCCCACTAGGGGCAGAGCTACACCCCACACCTCACATGGTGGAGTACACCCCTGAGAGGAAGCTTCCAAAGCAAGAATCAGACAGGTACACTCGCTGTTCAACAATATTTTATCTTCTGCAGCTTTTGTTGCTGATACCCAGGTAAACATGTCTGGAGTGGACCTCAAGCAATCTCCAACAGACCTACAGCTGAAGGTCATGACTGTTAGAAGGAAAACTAACAAACAGGAAGGACACCCACACTAAAACCCCATCAGTATGTCACCATCATTAAAGACCAGAGGTAGATAAAAACACAAAGATGGCGAAAAAGCAGGGCAGAAAAGGTGGAAATTCAAAAAATAAGAGGCATCTCCCCCTGCAAAGGAACGCAGCTTATCGCCAGCAATGGATCAAAGCTGTATGGAGAATGACTTTGACGAGATGAGAGAAGAAGCCTCCAGTCCATCAAACTTCTCAGAGCTAAAGGAGGAATTACGTACCCAGCACAAAGAAACTAAAAATCTTGAAAAAAGAGTGGAAGAATTGATAACTAGAATAATTAATGCAGAGAAGGTCATAAACGAACTGACAGAGATGAAACCCATGACACGAGAAATACGTGACAAATGCACAAGCTTCAGTAACCGACTCGATCAACTGGAAGAGTATCAGCGATTGAGGATCACATGAAAGAAATGAAGTGAGAAGAGAAATCTAAAGAAAAAAGAAGAAAAAGAAATGAACAAAGCCTGCAAGAAGTATGGGATTATGTAAAAAGACCAAATCTATGTCTGATTGGGGTTCCTGAAAGTGAGGGGGGAAATGGAACCAAGTTGGAAAACACTCTTCAGGATATCATCCAGGAGAACTTCCCCAACCTAGTAGGGGAGGCCAACATTCAAATTCAGGAAATACAGAGAACGCCACAAAGATACTCCTTGAGAAGAGCAACTCCAAGACACATAATTGCCAGATTCACCGAAGTTCAAATGAAGAAAAAAATCTTAAGGGCAGCCAGAGAGAAAGGTCGGGTTACCCACAAAGGGAAGCCCATCAGACTAACAGCAGATCTCTCGGCAGAAACTGTACAAGCCAGAAGACAGTGGGGGACAATATTCAACATTCTTAAAGAAAACAATCTTCAACCCAGAATTTCATATCCAGCCAAACTAAGTTTCATAAGTGAAGGAGAAATAAAATCCTTTACAGAGAAGCAAATGCTTAGAGATTTTGTCACCACCAGGCCTGCCTTACAAGAGACCCTGAAGGAAGCACTAAACATGGAAAGGAACAACTGGTACCAGTCATTGCAAAAACATGCCAAAATGTAAAGACCATCGAGGCTAGGAAGAAACTGCATCAACTAACGAGCAAAATAACCAGTTAATATCATAATGTCACGATCAAGTTCACTCATAACAATATTAACTTTAAATGTAAATGGACTAAATGCTCCAATTAAAAGACACAGACTGGCAAACTGGATAAAGAGTCAAGACCCATCAGTCTGTTGTATTCAGGAGACACATCTCACACGCAGAGACATACATAGGCTCAAAATAAAGGGATGGAAGAAGATCTACCAAGCAAATGGAAAACAAAGAAAAGCAGGGGTTGCAATACTAGTCTCTGATAAAACAGACTTTAAACCATCAAAGATCAAAAGAGACAAAGAAGGCCATTACATAATGGTAAAGGGATCAATTCAACAGGAAGAGCTAACTATCCTAAATATATATGCACCCAATACAGGAGCACCCAGATTCATCAAGCAAGTCCTTAGAGACTTACAAAGAGACTTAGACTCCCATACAATAATAATGGGAGACTTCAACACCCCACTGTCAACATTAGACAGATCAACGAGACAAAAAGGTAACAATGGTATCCCGGAATTGAACTCATCTCTGCAGCAAGCAGACCTAATAGACATCTACAGAACTCTCCACCCCAAATCAACAGAATATACATTCTACTCAACACCACATCACACTTATTCCAAAATTGACCACATAATTGGAAGTAAAGCACTCCTCAGCAAATGTACAAGAACAGAAATTATAACAAACTGTCTCTCAGACCACAGTGCAATCAAACTAGAACTCAGGACTAAGAAACTCAATCAAAACCCCTCAACTACATGGAAACTGAATAACCTGCTCCTGAATGACTACTGAGTACATAATGAAATGAAGGCAGAAATAAAGATGTTCTTTGAAACCAATGAGAACAAAGATACAACATACCAGAATCTCTGGGACACATTTAAAGCAGTGTGTAGAGGGAAATTTATAGCACTAAATGCCCACAAGAGAAAGCTGGAAAGATCTAAAATTGACACTCTAATATCACAATTTAAAGAACTAGAGAAGCAAGAGTAAACACGTTCAAAAGCTAGCAGAAGGCAAGAAATAACTAAGATCAGAGCAGAACTGAAGGAGATAGAGAAAAAAAAAAAAAAAAAACCTCCATAAACTCAATGAATCCAGGAGTTGGTTTTCTGAAAAGATCAACAAAGACCACTAGCAAGACTAATAAAGAAGAAAAGAGAGAAGAATCAAATAGACGCAATAAAATATGATAAAGGTGATATCACCACTGACCCCACAGAAATACAAACTACCATCAGAGAATACTATAAACACCTCTACGCAAACAAACTAGAAAATCTAGAAGAAATGGATAATTTCCTTGACACTTACACTCTCCCAAGACTAAACCAGGAAGAAGCTGAATTCCTGAATAGACCAATAGCAGGCTCTGAAATTGAGGCAATAATTAATAGCCTACCAACCAAAAAAAGTCCAGGACCAGATGGATTCACAGCTGAATTCTACCAGAGGTACAAGGAGGAGCTGTTACCATTCCTTCTGAAACTATTCCAATCAATAGAAAACGAGGGAATCCTCCCTAACTCATTTTATGAGGCCAACATCATCCTGATACCAAAGCCTGGCAGCGACACAACAAAAAAAGAGAATTTTAGGCCAATATCCCTAATGAACATTGATGCAAAAATCCTCAATAAAATACTGGCAAACCGGATCCAGCAGCACATCAAAAAGCTTATCCACCATGATCAAGTGGGCTTCATCCCTGGGATGCAAGGCTGGTTCAACATTCACAAATCAATAAACATAATCCAGCATATAAACAGAACCAAAGACAAGAACCACATGATTATCTCAATTGATGCAGAAAAGGCCTTTGACAAAATTCAACAGCCCTTCATGCTAAAAACTCAATAAATTCGGTATTGATGGAACGTATCTCAAAATAATAAGAGCTATTTATGACAAACCCACAGCTAATTTTATACTGATTGGGCAAAAACTGGAAAAATTCCCTTTGAAAACTGGCACAAGGCAGGGATGCCCTCTCTCACCACTCTTATTCAACATAGTGTTGGAAGTTCTCGCTAGGGCAATCAGGCAAGAGAAATAAATAAAGGGTATTCAGTTAGGAAAAGCAGAAGTGAAATTGTCCCTGTTTGCAGATGACATGATTGTATATTTAGAAAACCCCGTTGTCTCAGCCCAAAGCCTCCTTAAACTGATAAGAAACTTCAGCAAAGTCTCAGGATACAAAATTAATGTTCAAAAATCACAAGCATTCTTATACACCAGTAACAGACAAACAGAGAGCCAAATCAGGAATGAACTTCCATTCACAATTGCTTCAAAGAGAATAAAATACCTAGGAATCCAACTAACAAGGGATGTAAAGGACCTCTTCAAGGAGAACTACAAAGCACTGCTCAGGGAAATAAAAGAGGACACAAACAAATGGAAGAACATACCATGCTCATGGATAGGAAGAATCAATATCGTGAAAATGGCCATACTGCCCAAGGTAATTTATAGATTCAATGCCATCCCCATCAAGCTACCAATGAGTTTCTTCACAGAATTGGAAAAAACTGCTTTAAAGTTCATATGGAACCAAAAAAGAGCCTGCATTGCCAAGACAATCCTAAGTCAAAAGAACAAAGCTGGAGGCATCACACTACCTGACTTCAAACTATACTACAAGGCTACAGTAACCAAAACAGCATGGTACTGGTGTCAAAGCAGAGATAGAGACCAATGGAACAGAACAGAGTCTTCAGAAATAATACCACACATCTACAGCCATCTGATCTTTGACAAACCTGAGAAAAACAAGAAATGGGGAAAGGATTCCCTATTTAATAAATGGTGCTGGGAAAATTGTAGAAAGTAGAAAGCTGAAACTGGATCCTTTCCTTACTCCTTATACAAAATTAATTCAAGATGGATTAGAGACTTAAATGTTAGACCTAATACCATAAAAACTCTAGAAGAAAACCTAGGGAATACCATTCAGGACATAGGCATGGGCAAGGACTTCATGTCTAAACCACTAAAAGCAACAGCAACCAAAGCCAAAATTCATAAATGGGATCTAATTAAACTAAAGAGCTTCTGCACAGCAAAAGAAACTACCATCAGAGTGAACAGACAACCTACAGAATGGAAGAAAATTTTTTGCAATCTACTCATCTGAGAAAGTGCTAATATCCAGAACCTACAAAAAACTCAAACAAATTTACAAGAAAAAAACACACAACCCCATCAAATAGTGGGCAAAGGATATGAACAGACATTTCTCAAAAGAAGACATTCATACAGCTAACAGACATGAAAAAAATGGTCATCATCACTGGCCATCAGAGAAATGCAAATCAAAACCACAATGAGATACCATCTCACACCAGTTAGAATGGCAATCATTAAAAAGTCAGAAAACAACAGGTGCTGGAGAGGATGTGGAGAAATAGGAACACTTTTACACTATTGGTGGTATTGTAAACTAGTTTAACCATTATGGAAAACAGTATGGCCATTCCTCAAGGATCTAGAACTAGAAGTACCATATGACCCAGCCATGCCATTACTGGGTATATACCCAAAGGATTATAAATCATGCCACTATAAAGACACATGCACACGTATGTTTATTGCGGCACTATTCACAATAGCAAAGACTTGGAATCAACCCAAATGTCCATCAGTGACAGACTGGATTAAGAAAATGTGGTACATATACACCATGGAATACTATGCAGCCATAAAAAAGGATGAGTTTGTGTCCTTTGTAGGGACATGGATGCAGCTGGAAACCATCATTCTCAGCAAACTATCGCAAGAACAGAAAACCAAACACCGCATGTTCTCACTCATAGGCGGGAACTGAACAATGAGATCACTTGGACTCGGGAAGGGGAACATCACACACCGGGGCCTATCATGGGGAGGGGGGAGGAATTGCATTGGGAGTTATACCTGATGTAAATGAGGAGTTGATGGGTGCTGATGAGTTGATGGGTGCAGGACACCAACATGGCACAAGTATACATATGTAACAAACCTGCACATTATGCACATGTACCCTAGAACTTAAAGTATAATAATAATAATAAATAAATATAAAATAAAAATTTTAAAAAATAACCAGAAAAAAAGAAAAGAAAACTGCTCAATGAAGAGAAGCTTAACTGAGTGAGAGGAATTCACACGGAACATAGCAGTTTCACAGAAAGCTTCCTTCTGGTTTTTATCTGAGGATATTTCTTTCTCCACATTCTAAAGAGTGTCCCCAAATATACTTCCACAGATTCCACAGAAAGAGTGATTTCAAACTTCACAATCCAAACAATGGTTTAACTCTATGAGATGAATACACATATCACAAAGCGGTTGCTCAGAGAGCTTCTCTTCGGTTTTCATTGGAGTACATGACGTTGCTCACCAAGGGCCTCTGGGTGCCACTAAATATCCCTCATCAGATTTTACAAAGACAAAGATTCCGAACTGGCCAATGTAGAGTAAGGTTTAACAGTGTGAAATGAATGCACGTATCAGAGATCAGGTTCGTGAAACACTTCTTTCTGGGTTTTATCTGAGGATATTTCACTTTTCGCCATAGTCTTCAATGCACCAAGAAATGTCACTTTTTCGGTTTTACAGGAACAGTGTTCAAACACTGCCCTATGAGAAAAGAGGTATGACTCACTGAGTTGAATGCACACATCACAACGCAGTTTCTCAGAAAGCTTCTCTCCAGTTTTTTTCTGAAGGTATTTCCTTTTACACCATAGTCCTGAATGTGCTCCTGAATATCCCTTTGCACGTCTGTCCATGACAGAGTTTCCAACCTATGTAATGTATAGAAAGTTTTATCTATGTGAGTTGAATAACATAACAAAAAGCAGATTCACAGAAAGATTCATTCTAGTTTTTATCTGAAGATATTTTCCTTTTCACCATAGTACTGAATGTGCACCCAAATGTCCCTTCGTGGATCCGTCCATGACAGAGTTTCCAAGCTGCATAATGTAAAGAAAGCTTTATCTATGTGAGATGAGTACACATATCACAGAAAAGTTTCATAGAAAGCTTCTTTCCAGTTTTTGTCTCAGGCTATTCCCTTTTCACCATAGACATCAACATGTCCCTGAATATCACTTGGTACCTTTTCTCCAAAAGGGTTTACCCAATGCTGTATGTGATCAGAGGTATAACACTGTGAGTGGAATGCACACGTCACAAAGCAGCTCCTCAGAAAGCTTCCCTCCAGTTTCTGTCTGAATATATTTCCTTTTTCACAGTAAGCCTGAAAGCGCTCCTGAATATCCCTTCACATGCTAAACATAAACAGGGTTAAAACATTGCTCTATGAAAAGAGAGGCTTAATTGAGTGGTAGGAATTAAGATGACACAGAGCAATTTCACAGAAAGCTTCCTTCTGGATTTTACCTGAGGATATTTATTTCTCCATATTCTAAGGAGCGTTCCCAAATGTCCTTTCTCAGTTCCACAAAAGCAGTGATTTCAAAGTACTAAATCCAAAGAATGGTTTAACTCTATGAGATTAACACACACATCACAAAGCAGTTGCTCAGAACGCTTCCCTCCACTTTTCAACGGAAGACATTTCCCTGCTCACCAAAGGCCTCTGGGAACCACTTACTATCCCTGCGCACATTCCTCAAAGATAGAGTTTCCAAACTCACCAATGTAGAGTAAGCTTTATCTCTGTGAAATGAATGCACATATCAGAAAGCAGTTTCTTGGAACTTTTCTTTCTGGGTTTTATTTGAGGATATTTCACATTTTGCCATAGTCTTCAGTGGGCTTCGAAATATCACATTTTCGGTTTTACAGGAACAGTGTTCAAACACTGCCTTATGAGAAAAGAGGTATAACATCCTGAATGGAATGCACACATCACAAAGCAGTTTCGCAGAAAGCTTCTCTCCAGTTTTTATCTAAAGATATTTCCTCTTTTATCATAGGCCTGAATGTGCTCCCAAATGTCCCTTCGTGAATCTGTCCATGATGTAGTTTCAAAACTGCGTAAAAGAAAGAAAGTTTTATCTATGTGAGATGAATAAATATGTCTATCACAAAGCAGTTTGACAGAAAGCTTCTTTCCAGTTTTTGTCTGAGGATATTTCCTTTTTCACCATAGCTGTCCATATACTCCTGAATGTCAGCTGGTAGCATTTTCTCCAAAAGGGATACCCTAATTCTCCTTGAGAAGAAAAGTGTAACTCTGTGAGTGGAATGCACACGTCACCAAGCAGCTCCTCGGAAAGCTTCTCTCCAGTTTCTATCTGAAGATATTTCCTTTTTCACCACAAGCCTCAAAGTGCTCCTGAATATCCCTTCGCAGACTAAACATAAACAATGTTAGAATACTGCTCAATGAAAGGAGAAGCTTAACTGTGTGAGCCAAATTCACGTGACACAGAGTGCTTTCTCAGAAAGCTTCCTTCTGGTATCTATCTGAGGTTATTTCTTTTTCAGCATATTCTAAAGTGTGTTCCCAAATGTCCTTTTTCAGATTCTACAGAAACAGTGATTTCAAACTGCTCAATCCAAAAAATCATTTAACTCTATGAGGTGCATACAAACATCACAAAAGAGTTGCTCAGAAAGCCTCTCTACAATTTGCAATGGAAGACATTTCCTTGCTCACCACAGGCCTCCAGTTGCCACTTAATATCCCTTTGCAGAATCCTCAAAGACAGACTTTCCAAACTGAGAAATGTAGAGTATGCTTTAACTCTGTGAAATGAATGGACATGTCAGAGAGTAGTTTCTTGCAATGCTTCTTTCTGGGTTTTATTTGAAGACATTCCACTTTTCACCATAGTCTTCAATATGCTCCAAATATCACTTTTTTAGTTTTACAGGAATGGTGTTCAAACACTGCCTTATGAGAAAATTGGTATAACTCCCTGAGTGGAATGCACACATCACCAAGCACTTTCTCAGAAAGCTTCTTTCCAGTTTTTATCTGACGATATATCCTTTTTCACCATAGGCCCAAATGTGATCCCGAATATCCCTTTGCAGATCCATGCATGATGGATTTTCCAAGCTGTGTAATGTAACGAAAGCTTTATCTATGATAGATGAATAAACATAGCAAAAAGCAGATTCACAGAAAGCTTCTTTCCAGTTTTTATCTGAAGATGCTTCCTTTTACACCATACTCCTGAATGTGCTCCTGAATGTCCCTTCATGGATCCATCCATGAAAGAGTTTTCAAGCTGCCTGATGTAAAGAAAGCTTTATCTATGTGTAATGAACACACACAGCACAGAGAAGTTTCATAGAAAGCTTATTTCCTGTTTTTGTCTGAGGCTATTTCCCTTTTCACCATAGGCATCAACATGCTCCCGAATATCACTTGATCCCTTTTTCTCCAAAAGGGTTTCCCTGATGCTGTATGAGAAGAGAGGTGTAACACTGTGAGTGGAATGCACACGTCACAAAGCAGTTCCTTGGAAAGCTTCTCTTCAGTTTCGGTCTGAACATATTTCCTTTTTCACCATAAGCCTCAAAGCACTCTCAAATATCCCTTCACATGCTAAACATAAACAAGGTTAGAAAACTGCTCAATGAAAAGGGAGGCTTAACTGAGCAAGAGGAATTAAGATGACACAGAGCAGTTTCACAGAAAGCTTCCTTCTGGATTTTACCTGAGGATATTTCTTTCTCCATATTCTAAGGAGCATTCCCAAATGTCCTTCCTCAGATTCCCCAAAAACAGTGATTTCCAACTGCTCTATCAAAAAATGGTTTAAGTCTATGAGATGAATGCTCTCCAGTTTTCATCATAATACATTTTCTTGCTGAACACAAGCCTCCGAGCACCACTTAATATCCCTTCACAGATTCCTCAAAGAAAGAGTTTCCAAACTTGGCAAAGTAGAGTAAGCTTTAACTCTGTGAAATGAATGCACATATCAGAGAACAGTTTCCTGGAATGCTTCCATCTAGGTTTGATCTGAGGATTTTTCACTTTTCGCCACAGTCTTCCATGCACTCCGAAATATTACATTTTCGGTTTTGCAGGAACAGTGTTCAAACACTGCCTTATGAGAAAATTGGTATAACTCCGTGAGTGGAATGCACACATCACCAAGCAGTTTCTGAGAAAGCTTCTCCCCAGTTTTTATCTGACAATATTTCCTTTTTCACCATAGGCCTGAATGTGATCCCGAATATCCCTTCGCAGATCCATCCATGACGGAGTTTCTAAGCTGAGTAGTGTAAAGAAAATTTTATCACTGTGAGATGAATAAACATAGCAAAAAGCAGATTCACAGAAAGCTTTTTTCCAGTTTTTATCTGAATTTATTTCCTTTTTCATTATAGTACTCACTGTGCTCCCGAATGTCCCTTCTTTGATCCATCCATGACAGTGTTTCCAAGCTGCGTAATGCAAAGAAAGCTTTATCTATGTGAGGTGAATACACATATCACAGAGCAGTTTCATAGAAAGCTTCTTTCCAATTTTTGTCTGAGGGTATTTCCCTTTTCACCATAGGTATCAACATGCTCCCGAAGATCACCTGGTACTTTTTTTCTGAAATGGTTTCCCTGATGCTATATGAGAAGAGAGGTATAACACTGTGAGTGGAATGCACACGTCACAAAGTAGTTCGTAGGAAAGCTTCTGTCCAGTTTCTCTCTGAACATATTTCCTTTTTCACCGTAAGCCTGAAATTGCTCCCAAATATCCCTTCACACATTAAACATAAACAGGGTTAGAAAACTGCTCTGTGAATAGAGAGGCTTAACTAAGCGAGAGGAATTAAGACGACAGAGAGCAGTTTCACAGAAAGCTTCCTTCTGGATTATACCTGAGGATATTTCTTTCTCTATATTCCAAGCAACGTTCCCAAATGTCCTTCCTCAGATTCCACAGAAACAGTGATTTCAAACTTCTCAATCCAAAGAATGGTTTAACTCTATGAGACGATAACACATATCACAAAGCATTTGCTCTGAAAGCTTCTCTCCAGTTCTCATCAGAAGACACTTCCTTGCTCACCACAAGCCTTTGGGCGCACTTACTATCCCTTCTCAGATTCCTCAAAGACAGAGTTTCCAAACTGGGCATCGTAGAGTAAACTTTAACTCTGTAAAATCAATGCTCATATCAGAGAGCAGTTTCTTGGAACGCTTCTCTCTGGACATTACTTGAGGATATTTCACTTTTTGCCATAATCTTCCAAGCATTCCGACATATTACTTTTTTGGTTTTACAGGAACAGTGTTCAAATATTGCCTTATGAGAAAAGAGGTATAACTCCCTGAGTGGAATACACATATCACCAAGCAGTAACTAAGAAAGCTTCTATCCAGTTTTCATCTGAAGTTATCTCCTTTTCTACCATATACCTGAATGTACTCCAGAATGTCCCTTTGAGAATCCATCCAAGACAGCGTTTCAAAACTGTGTAATAGAAGGAAAGTTTTATCTATGTGAGATGAATAAACGTATGTATCACAAATCAGTTTCACATAAAGATTCTCTTCAGTTTTGGTCTGAGGATATTTCATTTTTCACCATAGCGGTCCATATACTCCCAAATATCCCTGGGTAGCTTTTTCTCCAAAAGGGATGCCCCAATCCTCAATGAGAAGAAAGGTGTAACTCTTAGAGTGGAATGCACACGTCACAAAACAACTCCTCAAAAAGCTTCTCTCCAGCTTCTATCTGAAGATATTTCCATTTTCACCATAAGCCTCAAAGTGCTCCTGAGTATCTCTTAGCTGGCTAAACAAAAACAGTGTTAGAATACTATTCAATGAAAACAGAAGCTTAACTGTGTGAGTGGAATTCACATGACACAGAGCAGTTTCATAGAAAACTTCCTTCTGGTTTTTATCAGAGGGTATTTCAATTTCTGCACATTCCTTAGAGTGTTCCCAAATGTCTTTTCTCAGGGTCCACAAAAAGAGTGATTTCAAACTGCTCAATCCAAAAAATGATTTAACTCTATGAGATGAATACACACATCACAAAGCAGTTGCTCAGAAAGCTTCTCTCCAGTTTTCAACGGAAGACATTTCCTTACTCACCACAGGCCCCCGGTCACCACATAATGTCCCTCACAGAATCCTCAAAGCCAGACTTTCCAAACTGGGAAATGTAGAGTAAGCTTTATCTCTCTGAAATGAATGCACACACATCAGAGAGCAGTTTCTTGGAACACTTCTTTCTGGGTTTTACTTTAGGATAGTTCACTTTTCACCATAGTCTTCAATTCACTCAGAAATATCACTTTTTCAGTTTTACAGGAACAGTGTTCAAACACTGCCTTATGAGAAAAGAGGTATAACACCCTGAGTGGAATGCTCACATCACAAAGCAGTTTCTCAGAAAGCTTCTCTGCACTAATTATCTGAAGATATTTCCATTTTCACCATAGTCCTGAATGTGTTCCTGAATGTCCCTTCGTGGATCCATTCATGACAGAGTTTCCAAGCTGTGTAATGTAAAGAAAGCTTTATCTATGTAAAGAAAGCTTTTTCTGTGTTAGATGAGCACACATATCACAGACCAGCTTCACAGAAAGTTTCTTTCCAGTTTTTGTCTGAGGTTATTTCCTTTTTCACCATAGGCGTCAATATACTCCCGAATATCCCTTGATACCATTTTCTCCAAAATGTTTTCCTGATGCTGTATGAGAAGAGAGGTATAACACTCTGAGTGGAATGCACACATCACAAAGTAGTTCCTCGGAAATCTTCTCTCCATTTTCTATACCAAGAGATTTCCTTTTTCACTGTAAGCCTGAAAGCGTACCTGAATATCTCTTCACATGCTAAACATAAACAGTATGAAAACTGGTCAATGCAAGAGAAGCTTTACTGAGCATGAGGAATTCACACGACACATAGGAGTTTCACAAAAAGCGTCCTTCTTGTTTTTATCTGAGGGTATTTAGGTCTCCATATTCTAAAGAGCGTTCCCCAATGTCCTTTCTCAGATTACACAGAAACAGTGATTTCAAACAGCTCAATCCAAAGAATGATTTAACTCTATGAGATGAATACACACATCACAAAGCAGTTGCTCAGAAAGCTTCTCTCCAGTTTTCAAAAGAAGACATTCCCTTGCTCTTCACAGACCTCTGGGAGCCACTTAATATCCCTTCATGAATTCCTCAAAGACAGAATTTCCAAACTTGGCAATGTAGACTAAGCTTTAATTCTGTGAAATAAATGGACATATCGGACAGTAGTCTTGGAACCCTTCTTTCTGGGTTTTATTTGAGGAGAGTTCTCTTTTCACCATAGTCTTCAATGCTATACGAAATATCACGTTTTCGGTTTTACAGGAGCAGTGTTAAAACACTGCCTTATGAGAAAAGAGGTATATCTCCCTGAGTGGAATGCACACATCACAAAGCAGTTTCTCAGAAAGCTTCTATCCAATTTTTATATGAAGAGATTTCTGTTTTCACCATAAGCCTGAATGTGCTCCCGAATGTCCTTTTGTGGATCTGTCCTTGACGGAGTTTCCAAACTGTGTAATATAAAGAAAGTTTTATCTATGTGAGATGAATAAACATATCTATCACAAAGTAGTTTCCCAGAAAGCTTCTTTCCCATTTTTGTCTGAGGATAATTCCTTCTTCACAGTAGCCGTCCATATACTCCTGCATGCCCCTTGGTAGCTTTTACTCCAAAAGGGATTCCCCAATCCTCTATGAGAGGAAAAGCATAACTCTGTGAGTGGAATGCACACACCACAAAGCTGCTCCTCGGAAGTATCTCCAGTTTCTATCTAAAGATATCTCAATTTTCAACATAAGCCTCAAAGTACTCCCCAGTTTGCCTTAGCTGACTAAACTAAAACAATGTTAGAGTACTGTTCAATGGAAACAGAAACTTAACTGTGTGAGTGGAATTCACATGACACAGAGCAGTTTCACAGAAGGCTTCCTTCTGTTTTTTAACTGAGGGTATTTCTTTTTCAGCATATTCTAAAGAGTGTTCCCAAATTTCCTTTCTCAGGTTTCACAAAAAGAGTGATTTCAAACTGCTCAATCCAAGGAAAGATTTAACTCTATGAGTTGAATACAATCATCACAAAGCAGATGCTCAGAAACCCTCTCTCCAGTTTTGAAGGGAAGACATTTGCTTGCTCACCACAGGCCTCCAGGCGCCACTTAATATCCCTTCACAGATTCCTCAAAGAGGGAGCCTCCAAACTGGTCAATTTAAGGTAAGCTTTAACTCTGTGAAATGAACACACATATCAGAGAGCAGTTTCTTAGAGCGCTTCTTTCTGTGTTTTAATTGGGGATATTTCACTTTTTGCCGTAGTCAATGTGCTCCGAAATATCACTTTTTCCGTTTTACAGGAACAGTGTTCAAACACTGCCTTATGAGAAAAGAGGTATAATTCCCTCAGTGGAATGCACACATCACAAAGCAGTTTCTCAGAAAGCTTCTCTCCAGTTTTATCTGAAGATATTTCCGTTTTCATCATAGTCCTGATTGTGCTCCCGAATGTCCCTTCACGGATCCGTCCATGATAGAGTTTTCAAACTGAGTTATATAAAGAAAGTTCTATCTATGTGAGATGAATTAATATATCTATCACAAAGCAGTTTTACAGAAAGTTTCTTTCCAGTTTTTGTTTGAGCATAATTCCTTTTTCACCATAGCCATCCATATACTCCCAAATGTCCTTTGGTACCCTTTTCTCCAAAAGGGATTCCCCAATCCTCTATGAGAAGAAAGGTATAACTCTGTGAGTGGAATGCGCATGTCACAAAGCAACTCCTCGAAAAGCTTCTCTCCAGTTTCTATCTGAAGATATTTCCGTTTTCACCATGAACCTCAAAGCGCTCCCGAATATCCCTTCACAGACTAAACAAAAACAATGGTACAATACTGCTCAATGAAAAGACAAGTTTAACTGTGTGAGGGGAATTCGCGTGATTCAGAGCAGTTTCACAGAAAGCTAACTTCTGGGTTTTATCTGAGGGTATTTCTTTTTCAACATATTCTAAAGAACGTTCCCAAATGTCCTTGCTCAGTTTCCACAGAAACACTGATTTCAAACTGCTCAATCCAAAGAATGATTTACTCTATGAGATGAGAACACACATCACATGCAGTTGCTCAGAAAGCTTCTCTATATTTGTCAACGGAGGACATTTCCTTGCTTACCATAGGTCTCCAGGCGCCACTTAATATTCCCTAGCAGATTCGTCAAAGACAGATTTTCCAAAGTGGGCAATGTAGAGTAAGCTTTCACTCTGTGAAATGAATGCACATACCAGAGAGCAATTTCGTGGAATGCTTTTTTCTGGATTTTATTTGACGATATTTCAATTTTCGCCATATTCTCCAATGCGCTCCAAAATATCACTTTTTCAGTTTTACAGGAACAGAGTTCAAACACTGCTTATGAGAAAAGAGGTATAATTCCCTGAGTGGAATGCACACATCACAAAGCAGTTTCTCAGAAAGCTTCTCTCCAGTTTTTATCTGAAGATATTTCGTTTTTCACCATAGGCCTGAATGTGATCATGAATACCCATTTGCAGATCCGTCCATGAAGGAATTTGAAAGCTGTGTAATGTAAAGAAAGCTTTACCTTTGTGAGATGAATAAATATAGCAAAAAGAATATTCACAGAAAGTTTCTATCCAGTTTTTATCTGATTGTATTTCCTTTTTCACAATAGTCCAAAATGTGCTCCCGAATGTCCCTTTGCAAATCTGTCCATGACAGAGTTTCCAAGCTGTGTAGTGTAAAGAGGGCTTTATCTATGTGACATGAATTCACATATAACAGAGCAGTTTCACAGAATGCTTCTTTCCAATTTTTGTCTGAGGCTATTTCCCTCTTCACCATAGGCATCAATAGGTTCCAGAATATCCCTTGGTACCTTTTTCTCCAAAACGGTTTCCCGATGCTGTATGAGAAGAGAGGTATAACACTGTGAGTGGAATGCACACATCACAAAGCAGTTCCTCGGAAAGCTTCTCTCCAGTTTCTATCTGAAGATATTTCATTTTTCACCATAAGCCTTAAAGTGCTCCTGTATATCCCTTTGCACGCTAAACATAAACAGTATAGAAAACTGCTCAATGACAAGGGAAGCTTACCTGAGTGAGAGAAATTCACACTACACATAGTAGTTTCACAGAAAGCGTCCTTCTTGTTTCTAACTGAGGATATTTCTTTCTCCATATTCTAAAGAGCCTTCCCAAATGTCCTTCCTCTGATTGACACAGAAACAGTGATTTCAAACTGCTCCATCCAAAGAATGGTATAACTCTATGAGATGAATACACATGTCACAAAGCAGTTGCTCAGAAAGCTTATCTCCAGTTTCCAACGGAAGACATTTCCTTGCTCAGCACAAGACTCCGGGCACCACTTAATATCCCTTCACAGATTCCTCAGAGACAGAGTTTTCATACTCGGCAATGTAGAGTAAACTTTCACTCTGTGAAATGAATGCACATATCAGAGAGTAGTTTCTTGAAACGCTTCTTTCTGGGTTTTATTTGAGGATAGTTGAATTTTCGCCATAGTCTTCAATGTGCTCCAAAATATCACTTTTTCGGTTTTATAGGAACCGTGTTCAAACACTGCCTTATGAGAAAAGAGGTATAACTCCCTGAGTGGAACGCATACATGACAAAGCAGTTTCTCAGAAAGATTCTCTTCGGTTTTTATCTGAAGATATTTCCTTTTTCACCATAGTCCTGAATGTGCTCACGAATGTCCCTTCGTGGTACCATCCATGATGGAGTTTCCAAGTTGCATAATGTAAGGAAAGCTTTACCTATGTGAGATGAGGAAATATAGCAAAAAGTAGATTCCCAGAAAGCTTCTCTCCAGTTTTCATCTGAAGATATTTCCTTTTTTACCATAGTCCTATATATGCTCCTGAATGTCCCTTCACGGATCCATTCATGACAGAGTTTGCAAGCTGTGTAATGTAAAGAAAGGTTTGTCTATGTGATATGAATACACATAGCACAGAGCAGTTTCACAGAAATCTTCTTTCCAGTTTTTCTCTTAGGCTACTTCCCTTTTCACCGTATTCATCAATATACTCCTGAATATCCCTTGGTACCTTTTTGTCCAAAAGGGTTTCCCCAATGCCTTATGAGAAGAGAGCTATAATACTGTGAGTGGAATGCGCATGTCACAAAGCAGTTCCTCAGAAAGCGTCTCTCCAGTTTCTATCTGATCATATTTCCTTTTTCACCATTAGCCTCAAAGTGATCACGAATATCCCTTCGCATGCTAAACATAAACAGTGTTAGAAAACTGCTCAATGAAAAGAGAAGCTTAACTGAGCAAGTGGAATTCATACGACACATAGCAGTTTCACAGAAAGCTTCCTTCTGGTTTTTTTGTGAGGATATTTCTTTCTCCATGTTGTAAAGAGCAATCCCAAATGTTCTTCCTCAGATTGCAGAGAAAGAGTGTTTTCAACCTGCTCAATCCAAAAAAATGATTTAATTCTATGAGATGAATACACACATCACAAAGCAGTTGCTCAGAAAGCTTCTCTCCAGTTTTCATTGGAAGACATGTTACTCACCACAGGCCTCCGGTTGCCACTAAATATCCCTTCGCAGATTCTTCAAAGATAGAGTTTCCAAATTGAGCAATGTAGAGTAAGCTTTAACTCTGTGAAATGAATGCACGTATCAGAGAGCAGTTTATTGGAACGCTTCTCTATGAGTTTTATTTGAGGATATTTCACTTTTCACCATAGTCTTCAATGCTCTCTGAAATATCATTTTTTCGGTTTTACAAGAACAGTGTTCAAACACTGCCTTATGAGAAAAGAGGTATAATTCCCTGAGTGGAATGTACACATCGCAAAGCAGTTTCTCAGAATGCTTCTCTCCAGTTTTTATCTGAAGATATTTCCTATTTCACCATAGGCCTAAATGTGCTCCCGAATGTCCCTTTGCAGATCTGTCCATGATGGAGTTTCTAAACTGTGTAATATAAGGAAAGTTTTATCTATGTGAGATGAATAAACATACCTATCACAAAGCAGTTTCACAGAAATCTTCCTACTAGTTTTTGTCTGAGGATATTTCCTTTTTCACCATAGCCTTCCATATACTCTGGAGTGTTCCTTGGTAGCTTTTTCATCAAAAGGGATTCCCCAATCCTCTATGAGAAGAACGGTATAAGTCTGTCAGTGGAATGCACACTTCATGAAGCAGCTCCTCGGAAAGCTTCTCTCCAGTTTCTATCTGGAGATATTTCCTTTTTCACCATAAGCCTCAAATCACTCCCGAATATCCCTTCACAGACTAAACAAAAACAATGTTAGAATACGGCTCAATGAAAAGAGAAGCTTAACTGTGCGAGTGGAATTCACACGACACAGAGCACTTTCACAGAAAGCTTCCTTCTGGTTTCTATCTGAGGTTATTTCTTTTTCAGCATATTCTAAAGAGTGTTCCCAAATGTCCTTCCTCCAATTCTACAGAAACAGTGATTTCAAACTGCTCAATCCAAATAATGATTTAACTCTATGGGATGCATGCAAGCATCATCAAAGAGTTTCTCAGAAAGCTTCTCTACAATTTTCAATGAGAGACTTCCTTGCTCGCCACAAGCCTCCAGCCGAGACTTAATATCCCTTTGCAGAATTCTCAAAGACAGACTTTCCAAACTGGGAAATGTAGAGTAAGCTTTAACTCTCTGAAATGAATGCACATCTCAGAGAGCAGTTTCTTAGAACCCTTCTTTCTGGTTTTTATTTCAGGATATTTCACTTTTCGTCATAGTCTTCCATGCGCTACAAAATATTACTTTTTCGGTTTTACCAGAACAGTGTTCAATCACAGCCTTATGAGGAAAGAGGTATATTTCCCTGAGTGGAATACACACATCACAAAGCACTTTCTCAGAAAGCTTCTTTCCAGTTTTTATCTGAAGATATTTCCTATTTCACCATAGGCCTGAATGTGTTCCCAAATGTCCCTTCGCAGATCCGTCCATGACAGAGTTTCAAAACAGCCTTATGGAAACAAAGTCTTATCTATGTGAGAAGAATAACCATATCTATCACAAAGCAGTTTCACAGAAAGCTTATTTCCAGTTTTTGTCTGAGGATATTTCCTTTTTCACCATTGCCATCCATATACTCCCGCATGTCCCCAGGTAGCTTTTTCTCCAAAAGGGGTTCCCCAATCCTCTATGAGAAGAAATTTATAATTCTGTCAGTGGAATGCACACGTCACAAAGCAGCTCCTCAGAGAACTTCTCTCCAGTTTCTATCTGAAGATATTTCCTTTTTCACCATAAGCCTCAAAGTGTTCCTGAATATCCCTCCGCATACTAAACAAAAACAGTGTTAGAATACTGCTCAATGAAAAGAGAAGCTTAACTGTGCAAGCGGAATTCACGCAACACAGAGCAGTTTCACAGAAAGCTTCCTTCTGCTTTCTATATGAGGTTATTTCTTTTTCAGGATATTCTAAAGAGTGTTCCCAAATGTCCTTTCTCAGATTCCACAGAAACAGTGATTTCAAACTGCTGAATCCAAGGATGATTTAACTCTATGAGATGCATACAAACATCACAAAACAGCTTCTCAGAAAGCTTCTTCCCAATTTTCAATGAGAGACATTTCCCTGCTCACCACAGGCCTCCAGTTGCCACTTAATATCCCTTCTCAGTATCCTCAAAGACAGACTTTCCAAACTGAGAAATGTAGAGTAAGCTTTAACTCTCTGAAATGAATGCACATCTCAGAGAGTAGTCTCTTAGAACACTTCTTTCTGGTTTTTATTTCAGGATATATCACTTTTCATCATAGTCATCTATGCGCTCCGAAATATTACTTTTTTGGTTTTACAGGAACAGTGTTCAAACACAGCCTTATGAGAAAAGAGGTATATTTCCCTGAATGGAATTCACACATCACAAAGCAGTTTCTCAGAAAGCTTCTTTCCAGTTTTTGTCTGAAGATATTTCCTATTTCACTGTAGGCCTGAATGTGCTCCTGAATGCCCCTTCGCGGATCCGTCCATGACAGAGTTTCAAAACTGCCTAATAGAAACAAAGTTGTATCTATGTGAGATGAATTACCATATCTATCACAAAGCAGTTTCACAGAAAGCTTATTTCCCGTTTTTGTCTGAGGATATTTCCTTTTTCACCATAGCCGTCCATATAGTCCCGAATGTCCCCAGGTAGCTTTTTCTCCAAAAGGGGTTCTCCAATCCTCTATGAGAAGAAATTTATAATTCTGTCAGTGGAATGCACACGTCACAAAGCAGCTCCTCGGAAAGCTTCTCTCCAGTTTCTATCTGAAGATATTTCCTTTTTCACCATAAGCCTCAAAGCGCTCCTGAATATCCCTTCGCATACTTAACAAAAACAGTGTTAGAATACTGCTCAATGAAAAGAGAAGTTTAACTGTGTGATCGGAATTCATGCAACACAGAGCAGTTTCACAGAAAGCTTCCTTCTCATTTCTATCTGAGGTTATTTCTTTTTCAGGATATTCTAGAGAGCGTTCCCAAATGTCCTTTCTCAGATTCCACAGAAACAGGGATTTCAAACTGCTCAATCTAAAGAATAATTTAACTCTATGAGATGCATACAAACATCACAAAAGAGCTTCTCAGAAAGATTTCTCCAATTTTCAAAGGAAGACATTTCCTTGCTTGCCACAGGCCTCTGGTTGCCACTTAATATCCCTTCGCAGAATCCTCAAAGACAGACTTTGCAAACTGGGAAATGTAGAGTAAGCTTAAACTCTCTGAAATGAATGCACATCTCAGAGAGCAGTTTCTTGGAATGCTTCTTTCTGTGTTTTGTTTGACGACATTTCACTTTTTGCCATAGTCTTCAATGTGCTCCGAATATCACTTTTTTAGTTTTACAGGAACAGTGTTCAAACAGTGCCTTACTAGAAGAAAGGTATAACTCCCTGAGTGGAATGCACACATCACCAAGCGGTTGCTCAGAAAGCTTCTCTCCAGTTTTCATCTGACGATATTTCACTTTCACCATAGGCCTAAATGTGATCCTGAATATCCCTTCGTGAATCCATCCTTGATGGAGTTTCCAAGCTGTGCAATGTAAAGAAAGCTTTATCTATGTGAGATGAGTAAACATAGCAAAAAGTAGGTTCACAGAAAGCTTCTTTTCAGTTTGTATCTGAAGATATTTCCTTTTTCACCATAGTCCTGAATGTGCTCCCAAATGTCCCTTCGTGGATCCGTCCATGACAGAGTTTCCAAGCTGTGTAATATAAGAAAAGCTTTATCTATGTGAAGTGAATACACGTATCACCGAGCAGTTTCATAGAAAGCTTATTTCCAGTTTTTGTCTGAGGCTATTTCTCTTTTCACCATAGGCATCAACATGCTCCTGAATATCACTTGGTACCTTTTTCTCCAAAAGGGTTTCCCCAATGCTCTATGAGAAGAGAGGTGCATTCATTTCACAGAGTTAAAGCTTACTCTACATTTCCCATTTGGAAAGTCTGTCTACATTTAATATCCCTTCACAGAATCCTCAAAGACAGACTTTCCAAACTGGGAAATATTTGTCTATATTTGTCTATATTTCCCAGTTTGGAAAATCAGAAGAAAGTTTTCTGTGAAACTGCTCTGTGTCATGTGAATTCCACTCGCACAGCTAAGCTTCTGTTTTCATCGAGCAGTATTCTAACAAACACTGTTTTAGTTTAGTCAGCTAAGGAATAATCGGGAGCATTTTGAGGCTAATGGTGAAAACGGAAATATTTTCATGTAGAAACTGAGAAGGGCTATTTTGGACTGCATTGAAGCCTATGGTGGCAAAGAAAATATCCACAGATAAAAACTAGAAAAAAGCTTTGTGAGAATGTTCTTTGTGACGTGTGAATTCATCTCACAGCGTTGCATTGTTCTTTTCATTGAGCAGTTTACTAACACTGCTTTGGTGGACTCTGCAAAGGAATAATTGGGATCGCCTTAAGGTCTGTGGTGAAAAGGGAAATATCTTCAGATAAAAACTAGAAAGAAGCTTTCTGATAAACATCTTTGTGATGTTTGAATTCATCTCACAGAGATACATAGTTGTTTTCACTGAGCATTTTGCTTACACTGTTTTCATGGTATCTGCAAAAGGATGTTTGAGATCGCATTGAAGCCTATGGTGACAAAGGAAATATCCTCAGATAAAAACCAAAAAGATGCTTCCTGAGAAACTGCTTTGTGATTTGTTAATTCATCTCACAGAGTTACACAATTCTCTTCATGGAGCAGTTTGGTAGCACTGATTTTGAGGAATCTGAGAAGGGATATTTTGGATCGCATTGAAGCCTATGGTGAAAAAGGAAATAATCTCAGATAAAGACTAGAAAGAAGATTTCTGAGAAACTGCTCTGTAATGTGTGAATTCATCTCAAAGAGTTACACTGCTCTTGGCATTGCATAGTTTAGTTACACTGTTTTCTTGGAATCTGCAATCTGATATTCCGAAGAGTATTGAAGCTTATAGAGACAAAGGAAATATCCTCATATAAAAACTAGAAAGAAGCATTCTGAGAAACTGCTTTGTGCTTTGTCAATACATCTCACAGAGTTACATGATTCCTTTCATGGATCAGTTTGGTAGCACTGCTTTTGGTGAAAGTGAGGAAGGATATTTTGGATCACATTGAAGTCAATGGTGACAAAGAAAATATCCTTAGATAAAAACTAGAAAGAAGCTTTCTGAGAAAGTTCTTTGTGATGTGTGAATTAATCTCACAGAGCTTCACCTTTCCTTTCATGGAGCAGTTTGCTAACACAGTCTTCGAGGAATCTGCAAAGGGACATTTGGGAGTGCAATGAGGCCTATGGTGAAAAAGGAAACATCCTCATATAAAAACTGGAAAGAAGCTTTCTAAGAAACTGCTTTATGATGTTTGAATTCATCTCACAGAGTTACACCATTCTTTTCACTGATCAGTTCACTATCACTGTGTGTTTTTTTTTTTTTTTTTTTTTTTTTTTTTTTTTTGAATCTTCATTGGGATATTTCGGAGCACATTGAAGCATGTGGTGAAAATGGAAATACCCTCATATAAAAACTAGAAAGAATTTTTTTGAGAAACTGCATTGTGATTTGAAAATTAATCTCACAGAGATACACAATTCTTTTCATGGATCAGCTTGGTACCACTGTTTTTGGGGAGTTTGAGAAGGGATGTTTTGGATCACATTGAAGCTCATGGTGACAAAGGAAATAAACTCAGATAAAAACTAGAAAGAAGCTGTCTGAGAAAGTTCTTTGTGATGTGTTTTTTCATGTCACAGAGTTAAATCTTTGAAACCATAGGCTTCAATGTGATCCCAAATATTCCTTCTCAGATTCCCCAAAAACAGTGCAACCAAACTGCTAAATGAAAAGAATCCTGCAACTCTATGAGATGAATTAGCACATCACAAAACTGTTTCTCAGAATGCTTCTTTCTAGTTTTTACATGAGAACGTTTACTTTGTCACCATAAGCTTCAAGGCACTCCGAAAAATCCCATTGCAGATTCCAAGAAAACAGTGTTAGCAAACTGCTTGATGAAAAGAACAGTGTAACTCTGTGTGATGTATTCACACATCACAAAGCAGTTTCTCAGAAAGCTTCCTTATATTTATTATCTGAGAATATTTCCTATGTCACCACATGCTTCAATGCAATTCAAAATATCCCTTCTCGAATTCCCCAAAAACAGTGCTGGAAAACTGCTCCATGAAAGAAGGTTGTACCTCTGTGAGGTGAATTAACACATCAGAAACAAGTTTCTCAGAAAGCTTCTTTCTTATAATTATCTAAGGATAATTCCTTAGTCACCATAGATTTCAATGTGATCCAAAATATCCCTTCTCAGATTTCCCTAAAACAGTGCTACCAAACTGCTACATGAAAAGAATCGTGAACTCTGTGAGGTGAATTAGCACATCACAAAGTGGTTTCTCAAAATACTTCTTTCTAGTTTTTTTCTGTGGATATTCGCCTTGTCATTGTAGGCTTCAATGCGATCCAAAATATCCCTTCTCAGATTCCTCAAATAAGTGCTACCACACTCATCCATGAAAAGAATAGTATAACTCTGTAACATGAATTAACACACTACAAAGTGGTTTCACACAAAGCTTCTTTCTAGTTTTTTTCTGAGGATATTTCCTTTGTGAAAATAAGCTCCAATACACTCTGAAATATCCCATTGTAGATTCCAAGAAAACAGTGGTTGCAAACTGCTCAATGAAAAGAACAGGGTAAATCTTTGAGATGAATTCAAACATCACAAAGCAGTTTCTCAGAAAGCTTCTTTCTAGTTATTATCTAAGGAAATTTCCTTTTCCACTATAGGCCTCAATGCTCTCCCAAATATCCCTTTGCATATTTCATGAAAACAGTGTTAGCAAACTGCTCCATGGAAAGAAAAGTATAATTCTGTAAGTTGAAATCACACATCACAAAGCAGTTTCTCAGAAAGCTTCTTTCTCGTTTTTATCTGAGGATATTTCCTTAGTAACCGTAGGCTTCAATGTGATTCCAAATATCCCTTCTCAGATTCCCCAAAAACAGTGCTACCAAACTGCTCCATGAAAAGAATCGTGTAACCCTGTGAGGTGAATTAACACATCACAAACCAGTTTCTGAGAATGCTTCTTTCTAGTTTTTATAAGAGGATGTTTCATTTGTCACCATAAGCTTCAAGGTGCTCCAAAGAATCCCATAGCAGATTCCAATATAACAGTGTTAACACACTTCTCAATGAAAATAACAGTGATATGTATTCTCACATCACAAAGCAGTTTCTTAGAAAGCTTCTTTCTATTTTTTATCTCAAGATATTTAACGTTTCACTATATGCCTCAATGCGTTCCCAAATATATCTTTGCAGTTTCCATGAAAAGAGTGTTAGCAAGCTGTTCCATGAAAAGAAAGGTGTAGCTCTGTGACCTGAATTCACAAATCACAAAGAACTTTCCCAGAAATCTTCTTTCTATTTTTTATCTGAGGATATTTCCTATTCACCATAGGCTTCAATGTGCTCCAAAATATCCTATTGAAGATTACATGAAAACACTGTTACAAAACTTCTCAATGAAAAGAACGTTGTCACTCAGTGAGATGAATTAACACATCACAATGTGGTTTCTCAGAAAGCTTCTTTCAAGTTTTTATATGAGGATATTTCGTTTGTCACCATAAGCTTCAATGGGCTCTGAAATATCCCATTGCAGATTCCAAGTAAACAGTGTTAGCAAACTGCTTAATGAAAAGAACAGTGTAACTCTGTGAGATGAATTCACACATCACAAAGAACTTTCTTAGAAAGCTTCTTTCTAATTTTAATCTGAGGATAATTCCTTTGTCACCATAGGCTTCAATGTTATCTAAAATATCACTTCTCAGATTACCCAAAAACAGTGCTATCAAACTGGTCCATTGAAAGCCTCCTGTAACTCTGTGGGATGATTTCACACTTCACAAAGCTGTTTCTCAGAAAGCCTCTTTCTAGATTTTATCTGAGAATTTTTCCTTTTTTCATCATATTCTTCAATGGGCTCTGTGATATCCCATCACACATTCCATGAAAAAAGTGTTAGCAAACTTCTCAAAGAAAAGAATAGTGTAATTCTGTGAGATGAATTCATACATCATGAAGAAGTTTCTTGGAATGATTCTTTCAAGATTTTATCTGAGTATATTTCCTTTGTCACCCTAAGCTTCAATGCGATCCAAACTATCCCTTCTCAAATTCCCCCAAAACAGTGCTAAAAACCTTCTGCATGAAAAGAATCGTATAACACTGAGAGATTAATTCACAAATCACAAAGCAGTTTCTCAGTAAGATTCTTTCTAGTTTTGTCTGAGGATATTTCCTTTTTCACTTTTTGCCTCAATGTACTCATGAATATCCCTTTGTACATCTCAGGAAAATAGTGTTATCAAAGTGCTCCATGAAAAGAAAGGTGGAAACATTTGAGATGAATTCACACATCACAAAGCAGTTTCTCAGAAAGCTTTCCAGTTTTTATTGGAGGATATTTCTATTCTCACCATAGACTTCAATGCACTCCAAAATATCCCTTTGTAGTTTCCCAAACAGTGTTAGCACACTGCTCAATGAAAAGAATGGTGAAGCTCTGTGAGATGAAATCACATCACGAAGCAGTTTCTCAGAAAGCTTCTTTCTAGTTTTTATCTGAGGATATTTACATTTTAACCATAGGCCTCAATGCACTCCAAAATGTCCCTTTGCAGATTCCATAAAAACAGTGTTAGAACACTGCTCTATGAAAAGAAAGGTAGTAACTCTGTGAGATGAAATCACACATCACAAAGAATTTTCTCAGAAAGTTTCTTTCTAGTTTTTATCTGAGGATATTCCCCTTGTTACCATAGGCTTCAATGCGATCCAAAATATCCTTTCTCAGATTCCCCATAAACAGTACCATCAAACTGATCCATGAAAACAATCGTGTAACTCTGTGAGATGAATTCACAAATCACAAAGCAATTTCTCAGAAAGTTTCTATCTAGTTTTTACCTAAGGATATTTCATTTGTCACAATAGATTTCAATGCGATACAAAATATACCTTCTCAGATTACCCAAAAACAGTGCTGCCAAACTGTCCATGAAAAGAATCATGTAACTCCGTCAGATGAGTTAACACTTCACAAAGCAGTTTCTCAGACAGCATCTTTCTAGTTTTTATTTCAGAATACTTCCTTTATCACAATAAGCTTCAATGTGCTCCAAAATAGCCCTTGCAGATTCCAAGAAAACAATGTTAACAAACTACTCAATGAAAAGTAGGGTGTAAATCTGTGAGATGAATTCATACATCACAAAGCAGTTTCTCACAAAACTTCTTTCTAGCTTTTTTCTGGGGATAATCAGTTTTTCACTATAGGCCTCAATGCGGTCCCAAATATCAATGTGCAGATTCCACGAAAACAGTGTTAGCAAACTGCTCAATGAAAAGAATGGTGTAACTCTATCAGATGAATTCACAGATCAAAAAGCAGTTTCTCGAAAAGCTTCTTTCTACTTTTTATATGAGGATCTATCCTTTGTCAACATAGGCCTCAAAGCGCTTCCAAATATCTCTTTGCAGATTCCACGAAAACAGTGTACACAAACTTCTCCATGAAAGGAAAGTAGTACCTCTCTGAGATGAATTTACGCATCACAAGGAACTTTCTCAGAAAGTTTGTATCTTGTTTTTATCTGAGGATATTTCCTTTGTTACCATAGATTTGATGCGATCCAAAATATCATCTCTCAGACTCACCAAAAACAGTGCTACCATTTTGCTCCTTGAAAAAATTGTGTAACTCTGGGAGAAGAATTAACACATCAAAAGGAGTTTTTCAGAAAGCTTCTTCCTAGTTTTTATACGAATGTATTTCCTTTGTCAACACAAGCTTCATTGAGCTCCAATGTATCCCATTGCAGATTCCTTGAAAACAGTGTTAGCAAACTGCTCAGTGAAAACAACAATGTAACTCTGTGAGATGAATACGTACATCAACAAGATCTTTCTCAGAAAGCTCTTTCTGGTTAAAATCTGAGGATATTTCCTTTTTCACCATAGGCCTTAGTGTGCTCCCAAATATCCCTTTGCAGATTCCACAAAAGCAGTGTTAGCAAACTGCTCCATGAAAAGAAAGGTTTAACTCTGTGAGATGAAATCACACATCACAAAAAAGTTTCTCTGAAAGCTTCTTGCTAGTTTTAGTCTGAGTATATTTCCTTTGACACCATAGGCTTCAATGTGATCCAAACTATCCCTTCTCAGATTCCCCAAAAACAGGGATACCAAACTGCTCCATGAATAGAAAGGTGTAACTCTGTGAGAAGAATTCAGAAATCACAAAGAAGTTCCTCAGAAAGCTTCTTTCTAGTTTTTGTCTGAGGATATTTCCTATGTCAACAAAACGTTCAATGCGCTGTGAAATACCCCATGGCAGATTCCAAGAAAACAGTGTTAGCAGACTGCTCAATGAAAACAATAGTGTAACTCTGTGAGATGAATTCACACATCCCCAATCCGTTTCTCATAAAGTTTCTTTCTAGTTTTTGTCTGAGGATATTTCCTTTGTCACCATAGGCTTCAATGCAATCCAAAATATCCCTTCTCAGATTCCCCAATAACAGCACTACCAAACTGATCCATGAAAACAAATATCCTAAATATCCTATTGCAGTCTCCATGGATATAGTGTTATCAAAGGGCTCATAGAAAAGCCCAGTATAACTCTGTGAGATAAATTCACGCATCACAAAATAGTTTCCCAGAAAGCTTCTTTCTAGTTTTTATCTGATGATATTTCCTTTTCACCATAGGCCTCAATGCACTCCCAAGTATCCCTTTGCAGATTCCATGAAAACTGTGATAGTAAACAGCCCCATAAAAAGAAAGGTGTAGGTCTGTAAAATGAATTCACACACCACAAAGAACTTTCTCAGATAACTTCTTTCTAGTTTCTTTCTGAGGATATGTCCTTAGTCACCATTGACTTCAAAATGCAAACATTCCTTCTCCAATTCCCCAATAACAGCACTACCAAACAGATCCATGAAACCAATCATGTAACACTGTGAGATGAATTAACATATCACAAAGCCATTTATCAGAAAGTTTCTTTCTAGTTTTATATGAGGATATTTACTTTGTCATCTTAAGCTTCAGTGTGCTCCAAAATATCCCATTGCAGATTCCAAGAAATCACTGCTGTTAGCAAACTGCTCCATGAAAACAAAAGTGTAACTCTCTGTGCTGAAATCAAACATCACAAAACTGATTCTCAGAACGCTTCTTTCTAGTTTTTCTATGAGGGTATTTCCTTTTGTACTGTAGGCCTCAATGCGCTCCCAAATATCCCTTTGCAAATTCCACGAAAACAGTGTTAGCAAACTGCTCCATGAAAAAAAAGGTGTAACTCTTTGACACGAATCATACATCAGAAGGAACTTTCTCAGAAAGCTTCTCTCTAGTTTTTATCTGAAGATATTTCCTTTGTTACCATAGGCTTCAATGCGATCCATAATATCCCTTCTAAGATTCTGTAAAAACAGTGCTATCAAACTGATCCATGAAAAGAATTGTGTAACTCTGTGCAATAAATTTACAAATCACAAAGCAGTTTCCCAGAATGTTTCTTTCTAGTTTTTGTCTGAGGATATTTACTTTTTCACAGTAAGCTTCAATATGCTCCTAAATATCCCATTGTAGATTCTCAAAAAACAGTGTTTACAAACTGCTCAATGAAAAAAACAGTGTAACTCTGTCAGTTGAATTCACACATCACAAAACAGTTTCTCAGAAAGCTTCCTTTTTTGTTTTTCTATGATGTTATTTTCTTTGTCACCATAGGCTTCAATGCAGTCCAAAATATCCTATTGCAGACTCCATGAAAATAGTGTAATCCATCGTCTCCAAGAAAAGAACAGTGTAACTCTGTGAGAAGAATTCACCAAAACAAACCAGTTTCTCAGAAAGCTTCTTTGTACTGTTTATCTAAGGATATTTCCTTCTTCACCATAGGCCTCAATGAGCTCCCAGATATACCTTTGAAAATTCCACAAAAACAGTGCTATCAAACTGATCCATGAAAAGAATCATGTAACTCTGTGAGACAAATTCAAAAATCACAAAGCAGTTTCTCAGAATGTTTCTTTCTCGTCTTTTTCTGAGGATATTTACTTTTTCAGAATAAGTTCCTATGCACTCTGAAATATCCCATTGCAGATTCCAAGTAAACAGTGGAAGCAAACTACTCAATGAAAAGTACCGTGTAACTCTGTGTGATGAATTGACACATCACAAGGCAGTTTCTCAGAAAGTTTCTTTTTGGTTTTTATCTGAGGATATTTCCTTTGTCACCATAGGCTTCAAAGCACTCCGAAATATCCTATTCTAGATTCCATGAAAACAGTGTTATCAAACCACTCAATGAAAAGAATGATGTAACTCCATAAGATGAATTCACACATCACAAAGCAGTTTCTCAGAAAGATTCTTTCTAATTTTTATCAGAGGATATTATGTTTATCACCACAGTCCTCAAAGCACACTGAAATGACCCTCTGCAGATTCCACGAAAAGAGTGTTAGGAAACTGCTGCATGAATACCAAGGTGTACTTCTGTGAGATGAATTCACACGTCACAAAGAACTCTCTCAGAAAGCTTCTTTATAGTTTTTATCTGAGGATATTTCCTTAGTCACCATAGTCTTCAATGCAATCCAAAATATCCCTTCTCATATTCCCAAAAACAGTGATACCAGACAGATCCTTGAAAAGAATCATGTAACTCCTTGTGATGAATTAACACATCACAAAGCAGTTTCTCAGAAAACTTCTTTTAGGTTTTTACCCGAGGATATTTTCTTTGTCAACCTAGGCTCAAAGTGCTATGGAATATCCTACTGCAGAATCTATGAAACCAGAGCTATCAAACTTCTCCATGAAATGAATGGTGTATCTCCCTGAGACGAATTCACACATCATGAAGAACTTTCTCAAAATGCTTCATTCTAGTTGTCATCTGAGGATATTTCCTTTGTCAGCATAGGTTTCAATGTGATCCAAAATATCCTTTCTCAGATTCCTCAAAAACAGTGCTACCAAACTGATCCATGAAAAGTATTGTGTAACTTTGTGAAATGAATTAACACCCTACACAGCAGTCTCTGTGAAAAATTCTAGATTTTATCTGAGAATTTTTCCTTTGTCACCGTAGGCTTCAATGCGATCCAAAATATCCCTTTGCAGATTCCATGAAAACAGTGTTACCAGACTGTTTCATGAAAAGAAAGGTGTAACTCTGTGAGATGAATTCAGTCATCAAAAAGAACTTTCTGAGAAAGCTTCATTGTAGTTTTTATCTGAGGATATTTCCTTTGTCACCATAGGCTTCAATGTGCTCCCAAATTTCTCATTGCAGTTTACATGAAAACAGTGCTGTCAAACTGCTCAATGAAAAGAATGGTGTAACTCTGTTAGATTAATTCAAACATCACAAAGCAGTTTATCAGAAAGCTTCTTTTTGGTTTTTCTATGAGGATATTTCCTTTTCCACTATGCACCTCCATTACCTCCCTTATATCCCTTTGCAGATTCCATGAAAACTGTATTAGCACGCTGTCCCATGAAAGGAAAGATGTACTCTGTGAGATGAATTCACTCATCTTAAAGAATTTTCTCAGATTGCTTCTTTCTACTTTTTATCTGAGGATGTGTCCTTTGTCACCATAGGATTCAATGCGATCCCAAATATACTTTCTCAGATGCCCCAAAAACAGTGATACCAAAATGATCCATGAAAAGAATCATGTAACTCTGTGAGATGAATTAATGTATCACAAAGTGGTTTCTCAGAAAGCTTCTTTCTAGTTTTCATGTGAGGGTATTTCCTTTGACACCATAAGCTTCAAAGCACTCTAAAAAATTCCATTACAGATTCCAAGAAATCACTGTTAGCAAACTGCTCAATGAAAAGAACAGTGTAACTCTCTGACATGAGTTCACACATCACAAAGCACTTTCTCAGAAAGGTTTTTTTCTACTTTTGTCTGAGGATATTTCATTTCTCACAATAAGCTTCAATGCACTCCAAATTATGCCATTGTGGATACCAAGAAAACAGCTTTAGCATACTGCCCCATGAAAAGTATCATGTTACTCTGTGAGATGAATTAAGACATCACAAAACAGTTTCTCAGAAAGCTTCTTTCTAGCTTTTCTAAGAGGATATTTCCTTTTTCACTATGGTCCTCAATGCACTCCCAAATATCAGTTGGCAGATTCCACGAAAACAGTGTTAGCAAACTGCTCAATGAAAAGAACGGTGTAACTCTTTGAGATGAAGTCACACATCACAAAGCAGTTTCTCAGAAAGCCTCCTTCTAGTTTTTATCTGAGAATACTTTCTCTTTCACCATAGGCCACAATGCGCTCCCAAATATCCCTTTGCAGATTCCACGAAAAGAGTGTTAGCAAACAACTCCATGAAAATAAAGGTGTAACTCTATGAGATGAATTCAAAAACCACAAAGAACTTTCTCAGAAAATTTATTTATAGTATTTATCTGAGGATATTTCCTTAGTCACCATTGGCTTCAATGCAATCCAAAATACCCATTCTCAGATTCCCCAAAAACAGTGCTAAAAACTGATCCATGAAAAGAATCGTGTAGCTCTGTGAGATGAATTAACACACCCAAAGAACTTTGTCCAAAAGCTTCTTTCTTATTCTTATCTGGGGATATTTCCTTTTTCACCAGAGGCCTCAATGCGCTCCCAAATATCCCTTTGCAGATTCCACGAAAACAGTGTTAGCAATCTTCTCCATGAAAAGAAAGGTATAACACTGTGAGATAAATTCAAAAATCTTGAGGAGCTTTCTCAGAAAGCTTCTTTCTAGTTTTAATCTGAGGATATTTTGCTTGTCAAAAAAGAATTCAATGTGATCCAAAATATCCCCTCTCAGAATCCCCAAAAACAGTGCTACCAAGCTGCTCAATGAAAAGAACAGTGTATCTCTGTGAAATGAATTCACACAAGACAAAGAAGTTTCTCAGAATGCTTCTTTATTGTTTTTATGTGAGGATATTTCCTTTGTCACCATAGGCTTCAATGTGCTCCCAAATATCCTATTTTAGATTCCACAAAAACGGTGTTATCAAACTGCTCAACAAAAAGAACGTTGTATCTCTGTGAGATGAAATCACAAATCACAAAGCAGTTTCTCAGAACACTTCTTTCTAGTTTTATCTCAGGATATTTCCTTTTTCACTCTAGATCTCAATGCACTCCCACATATCCCTTTGCAGATTTCCAAAAAAAAAAAAAACAGTGTTAGCAATTTGCTTAATGAAAACAAAGGTGTAACTCAGTGAGATCAATTAACACATCACAAAGTGGTTTCTCAGAAAGATTGTTTCCAGCTTTTATATGACTATATTTCATTTGTCACCATAGGCTTCATGCGATACAAACTATCCCTTCTCAGATTACTCAAGAAACATTGCTACCAAAATGATCCATGAAAAGAATCATGTATCTCTGTTAGGTGAATTAGCACATCACAAAGTATTTTCTCAGAAAGCTTCTTTCTTGTTTTTTATGAGAATATTTCCTTTGTCACCAAAAGCTTAAATGTGTTCCAAAATATACCATTGCAGATTTCAAGAAAACAGTGTTAGCAAACTGCTCAATGAAAAGTACAGTGTAACTCTGTGAGATGAATTCACAAATCACAAAGCAGTTTTTCAGAAAGCTTCTTTCTAGTTTTTATCTGAGTATATTACCTTTATCACCACAGTCTGCAAAGCACAACAAAACTAGCATTTGCAGATTCCAGATTAGCACACTTCTCCATGAAAAGAAAGGTGTAACTCTGTGAGGTGAATTCACACATCACAACGCAGTTTGTCAGAAAGCTTCTTTCCAGTTTTTATCTGAGGTTATTTCCTTTGTCACCATACATTTCAATGCGATCCAAAATATCCCTTCTCAGATTCCCAAAAACAGTGCTACCAAGCTGCTCCATGAAGAGAATCGTGTAACTCTGTGAGTAGAATTCACAAACCACAAAACAGTTTCTCAGAATGCCTCTTTCTAGTTTTTGGCAGAGGATATTTCCTTTGTCACTGTAAGCTTCAAAGCGCTCCAAAATATCCCATTGCAGATTCCAAGAAAACAGTGTTAGCAAACTCCTCAATGAAAAGAACAGTGTAACACTGTGAGATAAATTCACACATCAGAAAACAGGATCTCAGAAACCTTCTTTTTGGTTTTAATCTTTGGATATTTAATTTGTCACCATAGACTTCAATGTGCTTCCAAATATCCTATTGCAGATTCTGCGAAAACAGTGTTATCAAACTGCTCAATGAAAAGAACACTGTAACTCTGTGAGATGAATTCACACATCACAAAGCAGTTTCTCAGAAAACTCCTGCCTAATTTTTATCTGTGGATATGTGTTTTTTCCAATATAGGCCTCAATACGTTTCCAAATAACCCTTTGAAGATTCCACGAAAACGGTTTTAGCAAACTGCTCAAAGAAAGTACAGTGTAACTCTGTGAGATGAACTCACACATCACAAAGCAGTTTCTCAGAGCGCTTCTTTCTAATTTTTAATTGAGGATTTTTTTTTCACTATAGGCCTCATTGCACTCCCAAATATCCCTTTGCAGATTCCATGAAAACAGTGTTAGCTAACCGCTGCATGAAAGGAAAGGTGTATCTCTGTGAGATGAATTCCCATATCACAAAGAGCTTTAACAGAAGGTTTCTCTCTAGTTTTTAACTGAGGATATTTCCTTTGTCACCATAGGCTTTCAAACGGATCCAAAATATCCCTTCTCAGATTCCCCAAAGAGTTCTATCAAACTGCTCCATGAAAAGAATTGTGTAACTCTATGAGATGAATTCACAAATCTCAAAACAGTTTCTCACAAAGTTTCCTTCTAGTTTTAGTCTGAGTATATTTCCTTTGTAACCATAAGCTACAATGCACTCCAGATTATCCCACTGCAGATTCCAAGAAAACAGCGTTAGCAAACTGCTCAAAGAAAAAGACAGTGTAACTCTGTGAGATGGACTCACACATCACAATGCAGTTTCTCAGAAACCTTCTTTTTGGTTTTTATATGAGGAAATTTCTTTTGTCACCATAGGCTTCAGTGCACTCCCAAATATACTATTTCAGATTCCATGAAAACAGTGTTTTCAAACTGCGCAATAAAAAGAACGTGTAACTCTGTGAGATAAATTCGCACATCACAAAGCAGTTACTCAGAAAGCGTCTTCTGAGTTTTTATACGAGAATATTTGTTTTTTCACTATAGGTCTCAGAGCGCTCCCAAATATCCTTTTGCAGAATCCACAAAAACAGTATTACCAAACCGTTCCATGAAAAAAAAGGTGTATATCTGTGTGATGAATTCAGACATCAGAAAGTTCTTTCTCAGAAACCTTCTCTCTAGGTCTTATCTGAGGATACATTGCTTGTCATCATAGGCTTCAATGTGATCCAAAATATTCCTTCTCAGATTCCCCCAAAACAGGGCTACCAAACTAATCCATGAAAAGAATCGTGTAATTCTGTGAGATGATTTAATGCATCACAAAGTGGTTTCTCAGAAATCTTCTTTCTAGTTTTTATATGAGGATATTTCCTTTATCACCATAAGCTTATATGCGCTTTGAAATATCCCATTGCAGATTCAAGAAAACATTGTTGGCAAACTGCTCAATGAAAGTAACAGTGTAACTCTGTGAGGTGAATTCAGGCATCACAAAGCAGTTTCTCAGAGAGATTATTTCTAGTTTTTATCTGAGGATATTTCCTTTTTCACTGTAGGCCTCAATGGACACCCAAATATCCCTTTGCAGATTCTATTAAAACAATGTTAGCAAACTGCTCAGTGAAAAGTACAGTGTAAAAACGTGAGATAAATTCACACATCACAAGCAACTTTCTCAGAAAGATTCTTTCCAGTTTTTATCTGAGGATATTTGCTTTGTCACCACAGGCTTCAATGCGATTCCAAATATACATTCTCAGGTTGCCCAAAAACAATGCCACCAAACTGTTACATGAAAAGAATCATGTAACTCTGTGAGATGAATTCACACATCACAAAGCACTTCCTCAGAAAGCTTCTTTTTGCTTTTTCTGTGAGGACATATCCTTTGTCACCCTAGACTTCAATGTGCTCCCAAATATCCTATTGCAGATTCCACGAAAACAGTGTCACCAAACTGAGCAATGAAAAGAATGGTGTACCACTGTGAGATGAATTCACACATCAGAAAATAGGTTCTCAGAATGCTTCTTTCTAGTATTTATCTGTGGATATTTCCTTTTTCATGATAGGCAACATTGCGCTCCCATATATCCCTGTGTAAATTCCAGGAAAACAGTGTTAGCAAACTGCTCCATGAAAAGAAAGTTTTATCTCAGTGAAATGAATTAACACATCACAAAGCAGTTTCTCAGAAACCTTGTTTGCACTTTTTATATGATTATATTTCCTTTATCATCAAGGGCTTCAATGTGATCCAAAATATCCCTTTTCAGATTCCCCAAAAACACTGCTACCAAACTGAGACATGAAAAGAATCATGTACCTCTGTGAAAAGAATTAGCACATCACAAAGTGGTTTCTCAAAAAGCATCTTTCTTGTTTTTGTATGAGGATATTTTCTTTGTCACCATAAGCTTCAATGCACTCTGAAATATGTCATTGCAGATTCCAAGAAAACACATTTACCAAACTGTTCAATGAAAAGAACAGTGTAAATTTGTGAGTTGAATTCACAAATCATAAAGCAGATTCTCAGAGAGCTTCTTTTGAGTTTTTAATGAGGATATTTCCTTTTTCACTATAGGCCTCAATGTGCTCCCAAATATCCCTTTGCAGATCCCATGAAAACTCTGTTAGCAACCTTCCCCATGAAAATAAAGGTGTAACTCTTTGAGATAATTTCACACATCACAAGAACTATCTCAAAGAGCTTCTTTCTGGTTTTTATCTGAAGATACTTCCTTAGTCACCATAGGCTTCAATGCGATCCAAAACGTCCCTTCTCAGATTGCCCAAAAACAGTGCTACCAAACTGATCCATGAAAATATTCGTGTAACTCTGGGAGATGAATTAACACATCACAAAGCGGTTTCTCAGAAAGCTTCTTTCTAGTTTTTATATGATGATATTTCCTTTGTCACCACAAGCTTCAATGCACTCTGAAATATCCCATTGCAGATTCAAAGAAAACAGAGTTAGCAAACTACACAATGAAAAGAACATTGTAACTCTGTGAGATGAATTCACACATCACAAAGCAGTTTCTCAGAGGGCTTCTTTATAATTTTTATCTGAGGATATTTCCTTTGTCACAAAAGGGTTCAATGCATTCCAAAATATCCCTTCTCAGATTCCCCAAAAACAGTGTTACCAAACTGCTCCATGAAAAGAATCGTGTAGCTCTGTCAGATGAATTCACAAATCACAAAGCAGTTTCTCAAAAAGCTTCTTTCTAGTTTTTCTCTGAGGATATTTCCTTTGTCACCATTAGCTTCAATGCACTCCAAAATATCGCATTCCAAATTCCAAGAAAACAGTTCGCAAACTCTTCAATGAAAGGAACAGGATAACCCTGTGAGATGAATTCACACATCACAGAATAGTTTCAGAGAAAGCTTCCTTTTGCTTTTTCTTTGAATATATTTCTTTTGTCACCCTAGCCTTCAATGTGCTCCGAAATATCCTATTGCAGATTCCACAAAAACAGTTTTATCAAGCTGTTCAATGAAAAGAATGGTGTAACTCTGTGAGATGAATTCATACATCATAAAGCAGATTCTCAGAAAGCACCTTTCTAGTTTTTAAATGAGTATATTTGTTTTTTTTTTTTAAGATAGGACCCAATGTGCTCCCAAATATCCCTTTGCAGATTCCAGGAAAACAGTGTAGGCAAACTGCTGAATGAAAAGGACAGTTGAACTATATTAGACGAATTCACACGTCACAAAGCAGTTTCTCAGAAAGCTTATTTCTAGTTTTTATCTGAGGATATTTTCTTTTTCACCATAAGCGTCAATGCACACTCAAATATCCCTTTGCAGATTCCAGGAAAGCAGTTTTAGGAAACTGCTCCATAAAACGACAGATGTAACTCTGTGTGATGAATTGACACATCGCAAAGAATTTTCTCAGAAAGTTCTTTCTACTTTTTCTCTCAGGATATTTCCTTTGTCACCATAGGCTTCAATGTGATCCAAAATATCCCTTCTCAGATTCCCCAAAAGCAGTGCCACCAAACTGCTCCACGAAAAATATCGTGTAACCCTGTGAGATGAATTCACAAATTATAAGGCAGTTTCTCTGAAAGCATTTTTCTAGCCTTTTCTGAGGATATTTCTCTTCTTACGATAAGCTTCAAAGTGCTCCAATTTATCCCATTGTAGACTCTAAGAAAACAGTGCTGTCAAACAGCTCAATGAAAACAACAGTGTAACTGTGTGACTTGAATTCATACATCACAAAGCAGTTTCTCAGAAAGTTTCTTTCTATTTTGCCTCTGAGGATATTTGTTTTTTTTTCTATAGGCCTCAAAGCACTCCCAAATATCCCTTTGCAGATTCCATGAAAACAGTTTTAGTAAAGTGCTCCAAGAAAAGAAGTAAGGTGTAACTCCCTGAGATGAACTCTCACATCACAAAGAAGTTTCTCAGAAACCTTCTTTCCAGTTCTTATCTGAGGATATTTACTTTTTCACCATATGCCTCAATTCACTCCCAAATATCCCTGTGCAGATTCCAGGAAAAGAGTTAGCAAACTGCTCCATGAAAAGAAAGGTGTAATTTTGTTAGATGAATTCACACATCACAAGGACTTTCTCAGAAACTTTCTTTCTAGCTTTTGTCTGACGATATATCCTATGTCACCATAGGCTTCTATGCAATCCAAAAAAATCCTTTCTCAGATTCCCCAAAAACAGTGCTAACAGACTGATCCATGAAAAGAATTGTGTAACTCTGTGTGATGAATTCACCCAACACAAAGATACTTATTCAAAAGCTTCCTTCTAGTTTTTATCTGAGGATATTTCCTTTTCCACCACTGGATTCTATATGTTCCCAAATATCCCTTCTCATACACCACAAAAACAGAGACACCAAACTTCTCTCTCAACAGAAAGCTTTACCTCTATGAGATGAATGCCCACATCACAAAGGAGTTAGAGGAAACTTTCACTCCTGTTTTTACCTGAAGATATTTCCTTTTACAACCTTGGCCTCTATCCGCTCTGGAATATCCCATTGCATATTTCACAAAAACAGTGTTACCAAACTATTCAATGAAAAGAATGATTGAACTCTGTGAAATCAATTCACCCATCACAAAACAGTCTCTCAGTAAGCTTCTTTCTAGTTTTTATCTGAGAGTATTTCCTTTTACACCCTAGGCTTTTCTGCACTCCGAGTATCCCTCTGTAAATTCCACAAAAACAGGGTTAACAAACTGCTCAATGAAGAGAATGGTTTATCTCTGGGAAATGAATTCAACTATCACAAAGAAATTTCTCAGAAAGCTAATTTATAGATTTTACATGAGCATGTTTGCTTTTCTACCATTAGACTCAATGCGCTCCAAAATATCCCTTCTCAGACATCACAAAAACAGTGATGGCAAACTGCTCAATCAAAAAAATAATTATTTATCTCTATGAGGTGAATACACACATCACAAAACAGCTTCTCAAAAACATTCTCTTAAATTTTTAACTGAAGATATTTCCTTTTTCACCATAGGCCTCTATAATCTCCCGAAAATCCCTTTTCAGATTTCCCAAAAACAGTGTAACCAAACTGTTCAATGAAAAGTAAGGTATAACTCTGTGAGATGAATTCACACAACACAAAGAACTTTCTCAGAAAGCTTCTTTCTAGCTTGTATGTGAGGATATTTCCTTTGTCACCATAGACTTCAATGCAATCCGAAACATCCCTTCTCAGATTCCTGAAAAACAGTGCTACCAAACTGCTCCATGAAAAGAATCGTGTAACTCTGTGAGATGAATTCACAAATCTCAAAGAAGTTTCTCAGAAAGCTTCTTTATAGTTTTTTTCTGAGGATATTTCCTTTGGCATCATAAGCCTCGATGTGCTCCAAAATATTGCATTGAAGATTCCAAGAAAAGAGTTTTAGCTAACTGCTCAATAAAAAGAACAGTGTAACACTGTGAGATGAATTTACACATCACAAATCATTTTCTCTGAAAACTTCTTTCTAGTGTTTATGAGGATATTTAGTTTTTCACCATAATCCTCATGCACTCCCATATATCCCTTTGCAGGTTCCACAAAAACAGTGATAGCAAACTGCTCAATGAAAAGAATGGTGTAACTCTTTGAGATGAATTCACCCACCACAAAGCAGTTTCTCAGAAAGCTTCCTTCTAGTTTTTATCTGAGAATACTTTCTTTTTCACTGTAGGCCACAATGCGCTCCCAAATATCCCTTTGCAGATTCCACAAAAACAGTGTTAGCAAACTGCTCCATGAAAAGAAAGTTGTAAATCTGTGAGTTGAAATCACATGTCACAAAGAACTTTCTCAGAAAAATTCTTTCTAGTTTTTATCTCAGGATAATTCCTTTGTCACCATAAGCTTCAAGGTGATCCAAAATATCCCTTCTCAGATTCCCCAAAAACAGTGCTACCAAACTGCTCCATGAAGAGATTCGTGTAACTCTGTGAGATGAATTCACAAATCACAAAGCAGTTTCTCAGAAAACTTCTTTCTAGTTTTTGTCTGAGGTTGCTTCCTTTTTCACCATAAGCTTCAATGTGCTCCGAAATATTCCATTGCATATTCCACAAAAACAGGGTTCAGAAACTGTGCAATGAAGAGAATTGTGTAACTCTTCTTACAATTGTGTAACTAATTGTGTAAATGAATTCACACATCACAAAGCAGTTACTAAGAAAGTTTCTTTCTAGTTTTTATATGAGGGTATTTCCATTGTCACCATACACTTTGACATGCTCCAAAATATCCTATTTCATATTCCAAGAAAACAGTGTTACCAAACTGTTCAATGAAAAGAACAGTGTAACTCTGTGAGATTAATTCACACATCACAATGCAGTTTCTCAGAATGCTTCCTTCTAGTTTTTATCTGAGGATATTTCCTTTTTCACAGTAGGCTTCAATCTGCTCCCAATATCCCTTGCAGATACTATGAAAGCAGTGTTATTCAACTGTCCCAAGAAAAGAAAGGTGTAACTTTGTGAGGTGAATTCACACATCACAAAGAAGTTTCTCAGATAGCTTCTTTCTAGTTTGTATCTGAGGATATATCCTTTGTTAATATAAGCTTCTGTGCGATCCATAATATCCCTTCTCAGATACCCCAGAAAAGTGCTACCAAACTGATCCATGAAAATAATCGTGCAACTCTATGAGAAGAATTCACAAACCCCAAGGAGTTTTTCAGAAAGCTTCTTTCTAATTTTTATATGAGGATATTTGCTTTGTCACCCTAAGCTTCAATGCACTATGAAATATCCCTTTGCAGATTCCAAGAAAACAGTGTTATCGAGCAGTGCAATGAAAACAATGGTGTAACCCTTTGATATGAATTCACACATCACAAAGCAGTTTCTCATAAAGATTTTTTGTAATTTTTTTCTGAGGATATTTCCTTTGTCACCACAGTCTTCAATGCCATCCAAAGTATCCCTTCTCAGATTCCCCAAAAACAGTGCTACCAAACTGCTCCATGAAAAGAATTGTGTAATTCTGTGAGATGAATTCACACTTCACAAGGAAGTTTCTCAGAAAGCTTCTTTCTAGTTTTTGTCTGAAGATGTTTCCTATATCATCGTAGGATTCCACACAATCCAAAATATCCCTTCTCAGATTACACAAAAATAGCACTATCAATCTGCTCTATGAAAAGTATAGTGTAACCCTGTGAGATGAATTCACAAATCACAAAACAGTTTCTCAGGAAGTTTCTATCTAGTCTTTGTCTGAGGATGTTTCCTTTTTCAACATAAGCTCAATGTGCTCCGAAATATCACATAGCAGTTTTGGAGAAAACAGTGTTGGCAACATTCTCGTTGAAGAGATGAGTGTAAATCTGTGAGATGAATGCACACATCACAAAGCAGTTTCTCAGAAAGCTTCTTTCTAGTTTTTGTCTGAGGATATTTCCTTTGTCACCATAGGCTCTAATGCTCTCCCAAGTATTCTACTGCAGACTCCACAAATACAGTGTTTTCAAACTGCTCAGTGAAAAGAATGGTGTAACTCTGTGAGATGAAGTCACAAATCACAAACCAGTTTCTCAGAAAGCTTCTTTCTAGTTTTTATGAGAGTGTATTTCCTTTGTCACCATAAGCTTCAATGCACTCCAAAATATCCTAATGCAGATTCCAAGAAAAGAGTGTTAGCAATCTGCTCAATGAAAACAACATTGTTACTCTCTGAGATGAATTCACACATCACAAAGCAGTTTCTCAGAAAGATTCTTTCTAATTTTTATGTGAGGATATTTCCTTTTTACTCTGGGACCCAATGTGCTCCAAATATCCCTTCACAGACTCCATGAAAGCAGTGTTAGCAATCTGATCCATGAAAAGAAACGTGTTACTCTGTGAGATGAATTCACATATCATGAAGTAGTTTCTGAGAAAGTTTCTTTCTAGTTTTGATCTGAGGATATTTCCTTTGTTACCATAGGCTTTGAAGTGATCGAGAATATCCCTTCTCAGATTACCCAAATACAGTGCTACCAAATTGATCCGTGAATAGAATTCTGTAACTCTGTGAGATGAATTAACCCACCACAACGCATTTTCTCACAAAGAATTTTCTAGTTTTTATATAAGGATATTTCCTTTGTCATCATAAGCTCCAATACGCCCCATAATATATCATTGCAGTTTCCAAGAAAACTGTGTTAGCAAACTCCTCAATGAAAAGGACCTTGTAACTCTGTGAGATGAATTCATGCATCACAAAGCAATTTCTCAGAAAGCTTCTTTCTAGTCTTTGTAAGAGGATATTTCCGTTTCACCACAGGCCTCACTGCACTTGTGAATATTTCTTTGCAGATATCACGAAAATAGTGTTGGGAAACTGCTCCATGAAAACCAAGGTGTAAATCTGTGAGATAAATTTACACATTACAAAACAATTTCTCAGAAAGCTTCTTTTTGGTTTCTGTCTGAGGATATTTCCTTTGTCACCATATTCTTCAGTGCACTCCCAAATATCCTATTGCAGATTCCATGAAAACAGTTTCAGCAAACTACTCCAAGAAAAGAATCATGCAATTCTGTGAGATTAATACACACATCACAAAGCAGTATCTCAGAAACCTTCTTTCTAGTTTTTATCTGAGGATATTTAATTTTTCAAAATAGGCTTCAATGTGATCCAAATTATCCCTTCTCAGATTCCCCACAAACAGTTCTAGTAAACTGCTCCATGAAAGGAATTGTGTAACTCTTTGAGACGAATTCACAAATCTCAAAGCAGTTTCTCAGAAAGTTTCCTTCTATTTTTTTATTTGAGGATATTTACTTATTCACCGTAAGTCTAATTGCACTGTCTAATATACCATTGCAGATTAGACAAAAACAGTGTTAGCACACTGCTCCATGAAAAGTAAGGTGTAAATCTGTGACATGAATTCACACATCACAAAGCAGTTTCTCAGAAATCTTCTATCTAGTTTTTATCTGAGGATATTTTCTTTGTCATCATAGGCTTCAATGCACTCCCAAATATCCCTTTGCAGATTCCACCAAAACAGTGTTAGCACACTGCTCCATGAAAAGGAAGTGTAACTTTGTGAGGTAAATTTACACATCGTGACGAAGTTTCTCAGAATGCATCTTTCTAGTTTTTATGTGATAATATTTCCTTTGTCAATAGAGGCTTCAGTGTCATCCAAATATCCCTTCTCAGATTCCACAAAAGCAGTGTTACAAAACTGATCCATGAAAAGAAAGGTGTAACTCTGTGAGATGAATTCACAAATCAGAAAGCAGTTTCTCAAGAAGCTTCTTTCCAGTTTCTATCTGACGATATTTCCTTTTTCACTGTAAGCCTCAATGCGCTCCCAAATATCCATTCGCAGATTCCATGAAAACAGTGTTAGCAAACTGCTCTATGAAGACAAAGGTGTAAAACTGTCCAATGAATACAAACATTACAATGAAGTCTTTCAGAAAGCTTCTTTCTAGGTTTTATCTAAGGATATTTCCTCTGTCACCATAGGCTTCAATGCGATCAAATGCATCCCTCCTCAGATACCACAAACACAGTGTTACCAAACTGTTCCATGAAAAAAATCGTGTAACACTGTGAGGTGAATTAACACATCACAAAGCAGGTTCTCAGAAAGCTGCTTTCTAATTTTTATATGAGGATATTTCCTTTGTCACTGTAAGCTTCAAAATGCTCCAAAATATCCCATTGCAGATTGCAAGGAAACAAACTGCTCAATGAAAAGAACAGTGTAACACTGTAAGAAGAATTTACACATCACAAAGCAGTTTCTCAGAAACCTTCTTTCTGGTTTTTATCTGTTGATGTTTCCTTTTTCACTATAAACCTCAATGCGTTCCCAAATATCCCTTTGCAGATTCCACGAAAACAGTGTCAGCAAACTGCTCCATGAAAACAAAGATGTAACTCTTGGAGATGAATTCACACGTTGCAAAGCAGTTTCACAGAAAGTTTCTTTTGGGTTTTTGTGGGAGGATATTTCGTATGTCACCATAGGCTTCAAAGCACTCTGCAATATCTTATTGCATAATCCAAGTAAACAGTATCAGCAAACTGCTCCATGAAACTAGTGGTGTAATTCTGTGAGATGAATTTACACATCACAAAGCATTTTTTCAGAAAGCTTCTTTCTAGTTTTTATGTGAGGATATTTCCATTTTCACCATAGGTCTCAACTCGGTACCAAATATCACTTTGTAGATAGCATGCAAATATATTTAGCAAACTGTTCCATGAAAAGGAAGGTGTTACTCTGTGAGATGAATACACACATCACAAATAAGTTTCTGGGTAAGCTTCTTTCTAGTTTTTGTCTGTTTATATTTCTTTGTCACCATAGGCTTCAAGGTGATCCAAATTATCCCCTCTCATATTCCATAAAAACAGTGTATCCAAACTGCTCCATGAAAAGAATCATGTAACACTGTGAGATAAATTCACAAATCATAAAGCAGTTTCTCAGAAAGCTTCTTTCTAGTTTTTATCTGAGGGAATTTCATTTGTCACCATAGGCTTCAAGGTAATCCAAAATATCCCTTCTCCGATTCCCCAAAAAAGTGCTACAAAATGGCTCATGAAAGAATCAAGTAACTCTGTGAGATGAATTCACAAATCACAAAGCAATTTCTAGAAAGAAATCACAAAGCAAAACTAGAAAGAAGCTTCTTTTTAGTTTTTATCTGAAGATATTTCCTTTTTCACCCTCTGCCTCAATGCACTCCCGAATATCCCTTTGTAGATTCCATGAAAACAGTGTTAGCAAAATTCCCCATGAAAAGATAGGTGTAAATCTATGAGTTGAATTCACACAACACAAAGCTGTTTCTCAGAAAGCTTCTTTTTGTTTTTTGCCTGAGGATATTTCCTTTGTCAGCAGAGGCTTCAATGCTATTCAAAATATCCCTTCTCAGATTCCCCAAAGAGTGATACCAAACTTCTCTATGAAAAGAGGGGTGTGACTCTGTGAGATGAATTCACACATCACATAGCTCTTTCTCAGATAGGTTCTTTCAAGTTTTTATCTGAGGATATTTCCTTTTTCACAATATTCCTCAATGTGCTCCCAAATATCCCATTGCAGATTACAAGAAAAAAAGTGTTAGCAAACTTCTCAATGAAATGAACGGCATAATTCTGTAAGATGAATTCACACATCACAAAGCAGTTTCACATTAAGCTTCTTTTTGATTTTTGTCTGAGGTTATTTCCTTGGTCACCATTGACTTCAATGCACTCCAAAATATCCTATTGCAGATTCCACGAAAATGGTGCATCAAAGTACTCAATTAAATGAATGAGTAACTCTGTATGATGAATTCACACATAGTGGAGCAGTTTCTGATAGATTCTTTGCAGTTTTTATCTGAGGATATTTCCTTTTTCACTATAGGCCTCAATGCACTCCCAAATATCCCTTTGCAGATTCCACAAAAAGAGTTTTATCAAACTGCTCCATAAAAATAAAGGTGTAACTCTGTGAAATGAATCCACACATCACAAAGAACTTTCTCAGAAAGCTTCTTTCTAGTTTTTATCTGAGGATATTTCCTTTGTCACTATAGGCTTCAATGTGATCCAAAATACCCCTTCTCACATTCCCCGAGGAGAGTTCTACCAAACTGATCCATGAAAAGGATCATGTAACTCTGTGAGACGAATAACACATCACAAATCAGTTTCTCAGAAATCTTCTTTCTAATTTTTATACGAGGATATTTCGTTTCACCATAAGCTTCTATGTGCTCTGAACTATCCCATTGCAGATTCCAAGAAAATAGTGTTAGCAAATTGCTCAATGAAAAAAAGAGTGTAACCATAAGCTTCAGTGCACTCTGAAACTGCTCAATGAAAAGAAGAGTGTAACTCTGTGAGAATTTGCATATCCCAAAGCAGATTCTCAGATACCTTCTTTCTATTTTTTACCTGAAGATAATTTGTTTGTCATCATAGGTTACATTGCGATTAAAAAATATCCCTTCTCTGATTCCTCAGAAACAGTGCTACAAAACTGCTCTATAAAAAGAATTGTGTAACTCTGTGAGATAAATTAACCCATCACAAAGTGATTTCTCAGATAGCTTCTTTCTAGTTATTCTGTGAGGATATTTCCTTTGTCACCATAAGCTTCAATGTGCTCTGAAATATTCCAATGCAGATTGCAAGAAAATAGTATTAGCAAACTGCTGAATGAAAAGAACAGTGTAACTCTGTGAGATGAATTCACCCATCACAAAAGCAAGTTGTCAGAAAGCTTCTTTTTGGTTTGTGTCGGAGGATATTTCCTTGGTCACCACAGGCTTCAATGCACTCCAAGGTATCCCATTTCAGATTCCACGAAAACAGTGTTAGCAAACTGTTGTAAGAAAATAGAGGTGTAACTCTGTGAGATGAATTCAGACATTACGAAGCAGTTTCTCAGAAAGTTTCTTCTAGTTTTTAATCCGAGGATATTTTCTTTGTCACCATAGGCTTCAATGTGATCCAAAGTATCCCTTGTCATATTCCACAAAAAGAGTGCTACCTAACTGCTCTATGAAAAGACTTGAGTAACTCTATGAGATGAATTCACAAATTGCAGAGCAGTTTCTCAGAAAGTTTCTTTATAGTTTTCATCTGAGGATATTTCCTTTTTTACCACAGGCCTCTTTGTGCTCCTGAATATCCCTTTGTAGATTCCACAAAAATAGTGTTAGCAAAGTGCTCCATGAAAACAAACCTGTTAATCTGTGAGGTGAATTCACATATCACAAAGAACTTTCTTAGGAAATTTATTTTTGGTTTGTGTCTATTTCCTTTGTCAATGTAGGCTTCACTGCACTCCCATATATCCCACTGTAGATTCCACTAAAACAGTGTTAGTAAACTGTCCCAATAAAAGAATCATGAAAATGTGTGCAGTGAATTCATACATCACAAAACAGTTTCTCAGAAAGGTTCTTTGTAGTTTTTATCTGAGGATATTTCCTTTGTCACCATAGGCTTCAATGATATACAAAATATCCCTTCTCAGAATACCCAAAAAGAGTTCTACAAAACTGCTCTATGAAAAGAGTGGTGTAACTCTGTGACATGAATTCACACATCACAAAACTGTTTCTCAGATAGGTTCTTCCAAGTTTTTATCTGACAATATTTCCTTTTTCACCATATTCCACAATGTGCTCTGGAATATCCCATTGCATATTCCACGAAAAATGTTGTAGAAAACTTCTCAATGAAAAGAAGGTTGTAACTCTGTAAGATGAACTCACACATCACAAAGAAGTTTCACAGAAAGCTTCTTTTTGGTTTTTATCTGAGGATATTTCCTTTCTCCCCAAAGGCTTCAAAGCACTCCCAAATATCCTATTGCAGATTCCATGAAAACAGTGTCACCAAACTGCTCTATTAAATGAATGGTGTAAATCTGTGTGATGAATTCACACATCACAGAGCATTTTCTCAGTAAGATTCCTTCCAGTTTTTTCTGAGGATATTTTCCTTTTCACTGTTGACCTCACTGCACCCCCAAATATCCCTTTGCAGATTGCACTAAAACAGCATTATCAAACTCCTCCATGAAAAGAAACGTGTAACTCTGTGAGATGAATTCACACGTCACAAAGAACTTTCTCAGAAAGTTTCTTCCTAGTTTTTATCTGAGGATATTTCCTTTGTCACAATAGACTTCAATGCATTTCAAAATATCCCTTCTCAGATTCCCCAAAAACAGTTCTACCAAACTGATTCATGAAAAAATCATGTATCTCTGTGAGATGAATTAACACAACACAAAACACTTTCTCAGAAAGCTTTCTAATTTTTATATGAGGATATTTCCTTTTTCACCATGAACTTCAATGCTCTCTGAACTATACCATTGCAGATTCCAAGAAAATATTGTTAGCAAACTGTTCAGTGAAAAAAAGAATATACCTCTGTTAGATGAATTCATGCATCATGAAGAAGTTTCTCAGAAGGCTTCTTTCTAGTTTTTATTTGAGGATATTTCCTTTGTCACCATATTCTTCAATGTGATCCAAAATATCCCATCTCAGATTCCACAAAAAGAGTGCTACCAAAATGATCCATTAAAAGAATCATGTAACTCTGTGAGATGAAGTAGGACATCATAAAGCAGTTTCTCAGAAAGCTTCTTTCTTGTTTTTATATGAGAATATTTCATTTGTCACCATAAGATTCAATGCACTCTTGAATATCCCATTGCACATTCCAGGAATACAGTGTTATCAAACTGCTCATTGAAAAGAACAGTGTAAAAAGAGATGAATTCACACATCACAAAGCAGTTTCTCAGAAAGCTTCTTTCTAGTTTTTATCTGAGGATATTTCCTATTTGACCATAGGCCTCAAAGCACTCCCACATATCCCTTTGAAGATTCCATGAAAACAGTGTTAGCAAACTGCTACATTAAAAGAAAGGTGTAACTCTCTGAGAAGAATTCATACATCAAAAAGAAGTTTCTCAGAAAGTTTCTTTCTAGTTATTATCTGAGGATATTTCCTTTGTCACCCTAAGCTTCAATGCAATTCAAAATATCAATTCTTAGATTCCCCAAAAACAGTTCTACCAAACTGTTTGATGAAAACTATCGTGTAACTCTGTGCAGTGAATTCACAAATCGCAAAGCCGTTTCTCAGAGAGTTTCTTTAAAGTTTTTGTCTGAGGATATTTCCTTTGTCACCATAAGTGTAAATGTTCTCCGATACATCCCATTGCAGATTCGAAGAATACAGTGTGAGGAAACTGCTCAATGAAAAGAACAGTGTAACTCTGTGAGAAGAATTCACATATCACAAAGCAGCTTATCAAAAAGCTTCTATTTGGTTTTTATCTCAGGATATTTCCTTTGTCATATTAGCCTTCAATGCGTTCCCAAATATCCCTTTGCAGATTCTACAAAAACACTGTTACCAAACTTCTCCAAGAAAAGAATCATGTAACTCTGTAAGACGAATTAACACATCACAAAGCAGTTTCATAGAAAGATTCTTTCTATTACTTATCTGAGGATATTTCCTTTGTCACCATAGGCTTGAATGCAACTCAAAATATCCCTTCTCAGATTCCCGAAAAACAGTGCTACAAAACTGCTCCATGAAAAGAAAGGTGTAACTCTATGAGATGAATTCACAAGTCGCAAAGCAGTTTCTCAGAAAGCTTCTTTCTAGTTTTTGTCTGAGGATATTTCCTTTGTCACCACAAGCTTCAAAATGCTGTGAAATAACTCATTGCAGATCCCAAGAATACAGTGTGAGCAAACTGCTCAATGAAAAGAACCTTGTAACCCTGTGTAATACATTCACACATCAGAAAGCAGCTAGTTTAACGGATAGCTTCCTTTTCGTTTTTATCTCAGGATATTTCCATTGTCACCGTAGGCTTCAACACGATCCAAAATATCCCTTCTCAGATTCCCCAAATACATTGCTACCATATTGCTCCATGAAAAAAAGTGGTGTAACTCTGTGATATGAATTAACACATGGCAACGCTGTTTCTCAGAATGCTTCTTTCTAGTTTTTATCTGAGGATATTTCCTTTTTCACCATAGGCCTCAATGCACTCCTATATATCCCTTTGCAGATTCCATGAAAACAGTGCTAGCAGAGTACTCCATGAAAAGAAAGGTGTAACTCTGTGAGAAGAAATCGTATATCACAAAGAACTTTCTCAGAAAGCTTCTTTCTGGTTTTTATTTGAGAATATTTCCTTTGTGACCATAAGCTTCAATGCACTCTGAAATATCCCATTGCAGATTCCAAGAAAACAGTTTCAGCAAACTGCTCAATGAGAGGAAGAGTGTCACTCTGTGAGATTAATTCACACATCACAAAGCAATTTCTGAGAAAGCTTCCCTCTAGTCTTTATCTAAGGACATTTCATTTGTCACCATAGGCTTCAATGCACTAACAAATATCCTATAGCGTATTCCACGAAAACAGAGTTATCAAACTGCTTGTTGAAGAGAACCGTGTAACTCTGTGAAGTGAATTCACACATCACAAAGAAGTTTCTCAGAAAGCATCTTTTTGGTTTTTATCTGAGGATATTTCTCTGTCACCACACGTTTCAATGAGCTCCCAAATATTCTAGTGCAGATTCCAAGAAAACAGTGGTAGTAAACTGCTCACTGAAAAGAACAGTGTAACTCTGTGAGGTCAATTCACATATCCCAAAGCAATCTATCAGAAATCTTCATTTCGGTTTATTATCTGAGGATATTTCCTTTGTCACCATAGGATTCAATGCACTCCCAAATATCATATTGCAAATTCCACGAAACCAGGGTTATCAAACCACTCAATGTAAAGTATGGTTTAAGTCTGTTATGTTAATTCACACATCACAAAGGACTTTCTCAGAAAGCTTCTTTCTAGTTTTTATCTGAGGATATTTACTTTGTCTCCATAGGCTTCAATGCGATCCCAATTATCCCTTTTCAGATTCTCCAAAAACAGTGCAACCAAACTGCTAAATGAAAAGAATTGTGTAACTCTTTGAGACAAATTAACACATCACAAAGCAGTTTCTCAGAAAGCTTCTTTCTACTTTGTATATGAGGATATCTCCTTTGTCACAATAAGCTTCTGTGCGCTCTAAAATATCCCATTGCAGAGTCCAGGAAAACAGTGTTACCAAACTGCTAAATGAAAAGAACAGTGTATCTCTGTGAGATGAATTCAAACATCACAGAGAAGTTTCATAGAAAGCTTCTTCTTGGTTTTTCTCTGAGGATGTTTCCTTTTTCATAGTAGGTTTCAATGCCCTCCCAAATATCCTATTGCAGATTCCTCGAAAACAGTGTTATCAAACAGCTCAATGAAAAGAACAGTGTAACTCTGTGAGATGAATTCACATATCACAATTCAGTTTCTCAGAAAGTTTCTTTCTAGTTTTTATCTGAAGATATTTCCTTTTTCACTATAAGCCTCAATGCCCTCCCAAATATTCTATTGCAGATAACAGGAAAACATTGTTAGGAATCAGCTCCATGAAAAGAATGGTGTAACTCTCTGAGATGAATTCACACATCACAGAAAACGTTTTCAGAAAGTTTCCTTCTAGTTTTTATCTGAGAATATTTCCTGTGTCATCGTAGGCTTCAATGCAATCCAAAATATCCCTTCTCTGATTCCTCAGAACAGTGCTATTAAACTGATCCATGAATAGAATCGTGTAACTCTGTAAGATGAATTAACACATCACAAAGCCATTTCTCAGAAAGCATCTTTCTACTTTTTCTATGAGGATATTTAATATGTGACCATAAGCTTCTATGTGCTCCAAAATATCACATTGCAGATTGCCAGAAAAGAGTGTTGGCAAACTGCTCAATGAAAAGAACAGTGTAATGCTGTGAGATGAATTCACACATCACAAAGCAGTATCATAGAAAGTTTCTTTCTGGTTTTTATCTGAGGATATTTCCTTTTTCACCACAGGCTTCATTGTTGCCCCAAAAGTCCCTTGCAGATTCCACGAAAACAGTGTTAGAGAACTGCTCCATGAAAAGAAAGGTGTAAGTCTGTGAGATGAATTTACACGTCACAAAGTACTTTCTCAGAAAGGTTCTTTCTAGTTTTTGAGGATATTTCCTTTTCCACCATAGGCTTCAATGTGCTCCCAAATATCCCTTCTCAGACACCACCAAAACTGTGATGTCAAAGTACTCCCTCAATGGAAACATTTAGCTCTATGAGATGAATGCGCACATCACAAAGGAGTTTCTTGAAATGCTTCTCTCCAGTTTTTACCTGAAGATATTTCCTTTTATGCCATTGGACTCTATGCACTCCCGAATATCCCTTTGCAGATTCCACAAATTCAGTGTTACCAAATTGCTCAATGAAAACAAAATTGAAATTCTATGAGATGAATTCACCCATCACAAAGCAGTTTCTCAGAAAGCTTCTTTCTAGTTCAAATCTGACGTATTTCCTTTATAACCATAGGCTTCAATGTGCTCCCAAATATCTCCTCTCATATACCACAAAAACAGTGATGCCGAAGTTTTCATTCAAATAAAAAGTTAAACTCTTTCAGATGACTACACACATCACAAAACCGTTTCTGGAAATGTCTCTCTCTGGTTTTTATCTGAAGTTATTTCCTTTTTCACCATAGGCCGCTAGGAGCTTCCGAATATCCCATTGCAGATTCCATAAAAACAGTGCTAGCAAACTGCTCCATGAAAACAAACCTGTAACTGTGAGATGAATTCACAAATCACAAAGCAATTTCTCAGAAAGCTTCTTTCTAGTTTTTATCTGAGGATATTTCCCTTGTCACCATAGGTTTCAATGTGCTCCCAAATATCCTATTGCAGATTCCATGAAAACATTATTCACAAATGCTCAATGAAAGAACAGTGGAACTCTGTGAGATGAATTCACCCATAACAAGGCAGTTTTTCAGAAAGATTTTTTCTTCTTTTTGTCTGAGGATATTTCCTTTTTCACTATAGGTTTCAGTACACTCCCAAATAGCCCTTTGCAGATCCCATGAAAGAGTGCTAGCAAACTGCTTCATGAAAGGAAAGGTGTAACTCTGTGAAATGAATTCACATATTACAATGCTGTTTCTCACAAACCTTCTTTCTAGTTTTATCTGAGGATATTAGCATTTTCATCATATTCCTGAAGGTGCTCTAGAATATCCCATTGCAGAATAATTGAAAAAATTGTTAACAAACTTCTCAATGAAAACAACAGTGTAACTCTATGAGGTGAATTCACACATCACAAAGCCATTTCACAGAAAGCTTCTCTTTGGGTTTTATCTGACGATAGTTCCTTTGTCACCATAGGCTTCAATGCGCTCCCCAATATCCTACTGCAGGTTCCTAGAAAACAGTGTTATCAAACTGCTCATTGAAAGGAATGGTGTAACTCTGAGAGATGATTTCACACATCACAAAACAGTGTCTCAGAAAACTTCTTTCTAGTTTTTGTCTGAGGATATTTCCTTTACCACCATAGGCCTCAATGGGCTCGTGAATATCCTTTTGCAGATTCCAGGAAAACAGTGTGAGCAAACTCCTTCATGAAAAGAGAGGTGTAAATCTGTGAGACGAATTCACATATCACAAAGCAGTTTATCAGAAAGATTCTTTTTGGTTTTTCTCTGAGGATATTTACGTTGTTACCATAGGCTTCAGTGTGCTCCAAAATATCCTACTTCAGATTCCACGAAAGCAGTGTTATCAAACTGCTCAATGAAAACAAGAGTGTATCTCTGTGAGATGATTTCACTCATTCGAAATTAGTTTCTCAGAAAACTTCTTTCCAGGTTTTATCTGAAGATACTTCCTTTCACACCATAGGCCGTAATGCATTCCTGTACATCACTTTGCAGATTCCCCAAAAACAGTGCTTGCAAACTGATCCAGAAAAAGAAAGGTGGAACTCTGTGAGATGAGTTCACACATCACAAAGAAATTTCTCACAAAGCTTCTTTCTTGTTTTTTTCAGACGATATTTCCTTTGTCACCATAGGCTTCAATGTGATCCAAAAATTCGTTCTCAAATGTTACCATTTGAGAACCAAAAACAGTGCTACCAAAACAGTGCTACCAAACTGCTCCATGAAAAGAATGGTGTAACTCTGTGAGACGAAGTCACACGTCAGAAAGCAGTTTCTCAGAAAGCTTCTTTGTATATTTTATATGAGAATATTTCCTTTTACACCATAGGCCTCAATGCACTCCATAATATCACATCGTAGATTCCATGAAAAAGTGTTAGCAAACTTCTCAATGAAAAGAATGGTGTTACTCTGTGAGATGAATTAACAAAGCACAAGGAATTTTCTCAGAAAGTTTCTTTTTTGATTTTATGTGAGGATATTTCCTATGTCACCGTAGTCTTCAATGCAATCCAAATTATCCATTCTCCCATTCTCCAAAAACAGTGCTACCAAACTACTCCATGAAAAGAATCGTGTCACTCTGTGAGATGTATTCACACATCACAAAGCAGTTTGTCAGAAAGCTTCCCTCCCATTTTTATCTAAGGATATTTAATTTTTCACCATAGGACTCAATGCCCTCAGAATATCCCATGACAGATTCCATGAAAACAATGTTAGCAAACTGCTCAATGTAATGAAAAGTGTATCTCTGTGAGATGAATACACTCATCACAAAGCAGTTTCTCAAAAAGCTTTTCTAGTTTTAACTGAGGATATTTCCTTTCTTACCATAGGCTTCAAAGCGATCCAAAATAATCCTTCTCAGTTTCCACAAAAACAATGCTAGCAAACTGCTCCATGAAAGAGTAGTGTAGCTCTGTGTGATGAATTCTCACTTCACAAAACAGGTTTTCAGAAATTTTATTTTTCTTTTTATCCAATGATATTTCCTTTTTAAACACAGGCCTCAATGCCCTCCCGTATGTCTCATTGCAGATTCTGTGAAAACAGTGTTAGCAAACCTCTCAATGAAAGCAATGGTGTAACTCTGTGAGATGAATTCACACATCAAAAAGTAGTTTCTGAGAAGGCTTCTGTCCAGTTTTTATCTGAGAATATTTCATTTGTCACCCTACGGTCCTATGCTATCCAAATTATCACTTCTGTGATTCCAGAAAAACAGTGCTAGCAAATTCCTCCATGAAAGACTGGTGTAACTCTGTGAGATGAATTCACAAATCACAAAGCTGTTTCTCAGAAAGCTTCATTCTAGTTTTTATCTGGGGATATTTCTTTTGTCACCATAGGCTTCAAAGTGATCAAAAATATCACTTCTCAGATTCCACAAAAACAGTGTTAGCCAATAGCTCCACGTAAGGGTGGTGAATTTCTGTGAGATGAATTCACACGTCACAATGCAGTTTCTCAGAAAGCTTCTTTATGGTTTTTATCTGAGGATATTTCGTTTGTTACCATAGGCTTCAAAGCGATCAAAAATATCTCTTCTCAGATTCCACAAAAGCAGTGCTAGCAAACGGCTCCAAGAAAGAGTTGTGTAACACTGTGAGATGAATTCACACATCACAAAGCAGTATCTCAGAACCTTCTTTCTTGCCTTTATCTGAGGATATTTCAGGCCTCAATGCACCCCCCCATGTGTCTCATTGCAGATACTGCGAAAAGAGTGTTAGCAAACTTCTCAATGAAATCAATGATGTAACTCTGTGAGATAAATTCACACACCACAAAGCAGTTTCTGAGAAGGCTTCTCTCCAGTTTATGTCTGAGGATATTTCGTTTTTCACCATTGGATTCGATGCTATCCAAAATATCACATCTGAGATTCCACAAAAACAGTGATAGCAAACTCCTTCATGAAAGAGTGGTGTAACACTGTGAGATGAATTCACAGCACACAAAGCAATTTCTCAGAAAGCTTCTTTCTAGTTTTATCTGAGGATATTTACTTTGTTACCACAGGCATCAACTGATCCAAAATACCACTTGTCAGATTCCACAAAACCAGTGCTAGCCAACGGCTCCAAGAAAGAGTGATGTAAATCTCAGATGAATTCAGGAATCACAAAGCAGTCTCTCAGAAAGCTTCTTTCTGTTTTTTATCTGAGGATATTTCCTTTGTCACCATATGCTTCAAAGTGATCCAAAATATCCCTTCTCATATTCCACTAAAACAGTACTGGCAAACGGATCCATGAAAGAGTTGTGTAACACTGTGAGATGAATTCACAAATCACAAAGCAGTTTCTCAGAAAGCTTCTTTCTGGATTTTATATGAGGATATTTCCTTTGTCACCATAGGCTTCAAAGAGATCAAAAATATCCCTTCTCTGAATCCACAAAAACAGTGCTAGCAAGTGACTCCAAGAAAGGGCAGTGTAACTCTGTGAGATGAATTCACACATCACAAAGCAGTTTCTCAGAAGTCTTCTTTCTTGTTTTTATCTGAGGATATGTCAGTCCTCAATGTGTTCCCATATATCTCATTGCAGATTCCGCGAAAATATTGTTAGGAAACTTCTCAAGGAATAGAGTGGTGTAGCTCCATGAAATAAATTCACACATCACAAAGCAGTTTCTCAGAAGGCTTCTCTCCAGTTTTTATCTAAGGATATTTTATTTTTCAACATAGCACTCAATGCCCCTGGAATATACAATGGCAGGTTCCATGCAAACAGCATTAGTAAACTGCTCAAAGTAACAAAAACTGTATCTCTGTGAGATGAATACACTCATCACAAAGCAGTTTCTCAAGAACCTGTTTCTAGTTTTTACTGAAGATATTTCCTTTGTTACCATAGGCTTCAAAGCGATCCAAACTATCCCTTCTCAGATTGAACAAATACTGTTCTAGTAAACTGCTGCTTGAAAGAATAGTGTAACTCTGTGTAATGAATTCACAGATCACAAAGCCATTTCTCAGAAAGCTTCTTTCTTCTTTTTACCAGAGGATATTTCCTTTGTAAACATGGACCTCAATGCGTTTCCGAATATCTCATTGCAGATACTGCAAAAAGAGTGTTAGAAAGCTTCTCAATGAAAGTAATGGTGTACCTCTCTGAGACAAATTCACATACCACAAAGCAGTTTCTGAGAAGGCTTCTCTCCAGTTTTATCTGAGGATATTTCATTTCTCACCATAGAATTCTATGCTATCCAAAATATCACTCCTGAGATTCCACAGAACAGTGCAAGCAAACTCCTCCATGAAAGACTAGTGTAACTCAGTGAGATGAATTCACACTTCAGAAAGAAGATTCTCAGAAGCCTCCTTTCTTGTTTTTCTCTGAGAATATTTCCATTGTCACCATAAGCTTCAAAGTGCTGTGAAATATCTTTTTACGGATATCAAGAAAACACTGTTAGCAGACTGTTCAATGAAAAGAACTCTGTAACTCTGTGAGATATATTCCCACATCACAAAACAGTTTCTCAGAAAGCTTCTTTCTGGTTATTATCTGAGGATATCTCCTTTGTCACCATGGGGTTCAATGCACTCCTAGACATCTTATTGCATTTTCCACGAAGACAGTGTTAGCAAACTGCTGTATGAAAACAACGGTGTAAATCTGTGACATGAATTCACACATCACAAAGAGTTTTCTCAGAAGGCTTCCTTGTAGTTTTTATCTGAGGATATTTCGTTTTTCACTATAGGCCTCAAAGCGCTCCCAAATATCCCTTTGCAGATTCCACGAAAACAGTGTTAGCAAACTGTTCCATGAAAAGAAAGGTGTAATCCTGTGAGATGAATTCACAGATCACAAAGAACTTTCTCAGAAAACTTCTTTCCAGTTTTTATCTGAGGACATTTCCCTTGTCACCATAGGCTGCAATGTGCTCCCAAATATCCTAACACAGATTCCACGAAAACAGTGTTATCAGACTGCTCATTGAAAAGAACAGTGTAACTCTGTGAGATAAATTAACCCATCATGAGCAGTTTCTCAGGAAGCTTCTTTTTTGTTTTTATCTGAGGATATTTCCCCTGTCACCATAAGCTTCATTGTGCTAAGAACTAACCCATTGCAGATTCCAAGAAAACAGTGTTAGCAAACTGATCAATGAAAAGAACAGTGTAACTCTGTAAGATGCATTCACACATCACAATGCAGTTTCTCAGAAAGTTTCTTTCTAGTTTTTCTCTGAGGATATTTCCTTTTTCACCATACGCCTCAATGTGTTCCCAAATATCACTTTGCAGACTTTACAAAAACAGTGTTAGCAAACCACTTCATGAAGAGAAATGTGTAACTCTGTGAAATGAATTCACACATCACAAAGAAGTTTCTCAGAAGGCTCCTTTCTAGTGTTTATTTGAGGATATTTCCTTTGTCAGCATAGGCTTCAGTCCAATCAAAATATCCCTTCTCAAATTCCCCCAAAACAAAGGTAACAAATTGCTCCATGAAAGGAAAGTGTAACTCTGTGAGATGAATTTGCACATCAGATAGTAGTTTCTCAGAAACTTTCTTGTTTGTCTCTGAGGATATTTCTTTTGTCACCATAAGCTTCAATGCCCTCTGAATTATCCCTTTGCAGATTACAAGAAAACAGTGTTAGCAGATTGCTCAATAAAATGAACACTGTGACACTGTGAGATGTATTCACACATCACAAAGCAGTTATTCAGAAGGTTTCTGTTTGGTTTTTATCTGAGGATATTTCGTTTGTCCCCATAAGCTTCAATACACTCCCAAATATCCTAAGAGAGATTGCACGAAACAGTGTTAGCAGACTGCTCAATGAAAAGAATGGGGTAACTCTATGAGAAGAATTAACCCGTCACACATCAGTTTCTCTGAAAGCTTCTTTCTAGTTTTTATCTGAGGATATTTCCTTTGACACCATAAGGATCATTGCGCTAAGAAATATCCCATTGCAGATTCCAAGAAAACAGTGTTAGCAAACTGATCAATGAAAAGAACAGTGTAACTCTGTGAGGTGAACTTACACATCACAAAGCAGTTTCTCAGAAAGCTTCTGTCTAGTTTTTAACTGAGGATATTTCCTTTTTCACCAGAGGCCTCAATGCGCTAACAAATGTCCCTTTGCAGATTCCACGAAAACAGTGTTAGCAAACGACTTCATGAAGAGAAAGGTGTAACTTTGTGAGATGAATTCACACATTACAAAGAAGTTTCTCAGAAAGATTCTTTCTAGTTTTTATCTGAGGATATTTCCTTTGTCACCATAAGCTTCATTGCACTAAGAAATATCCCATTGCAGATACCAAGAAAATAGTGTAAAAAACTGCTCAATGAAAAGAACAGTGTAACTCTGTGAGATGCATTCACACATCACAATGCAGTTTCTCAGAAAGCTTCCTTCTATTTTTTATCTGAGGATATTTCTTTAGTCCCCTTAGGCCTCCATGTGCTCCCAAACATCCCTTTACAGATTCCATGAAAACAGTGTTAGCAGACTTCTTCATGAAGAGAAAGGTGAAATAATGTGAGATGAACTCACACATCACAAATAAGTTTCTCAGAAGGCTTCTTTCCAGTTTTTATTCGAGTATATTTCCTTGTCACCATAGGCTTCAATGTGCTCTGAAATATCCCCTAGCAGATTCCAAGAAAACAGTGTTAGCAGACTGCTCAATGAAAAGAACACTGTGACCCTGTGAGATGTATTCACACATCACAAAGCAGTTTCTCAGAAGGCTTCTTTTTGTTTTTTATCTGAAGATATTTCCTTTGTCACCATAGGCTTCCATAAGCTCCCAAACATCCTATTGCAGTTTCCACGAAAACAGTTTTAGCAGACTTCTGTATGAAAAGAACGGTGTAACTCTGTAACATGAACTTACACATCACAAAACAGATTCTCAGAAAGGTTCTTTCTATTTTTTATCTGAGGATATTCCCTTTTACACTGTCGACCTCAAAGTGCTTCCACATATCCCTTGGCAGATTCCACGAAAACACTGTTAGCAAACTGCTGTATGAAAACAACAGTGTAACACTGTGAGATGAATTCACACATCACAAAGCAGTTTCTCAGAGGTCTTCTTTCTAGTTTTTATCAGAGGATATTTCTTTTTTCACTGTAGGCCTCAAAGCACTCCCAAATATCCCTTTGTAGATTCCACGAAAACAGTGTTAGCAAACTCCTCCATGAAAAGAATGGTGTAACTCTATGTGATGAATTAACGCATGAAATAGCGTTTTCTCAGATAGCTTCTTTCCAGTTTTAATCTGAGGATATTTCCTTTTCCACCATAGGTTTCAATGTGCTCCCAAATATCCCTTCTCAGACACCACAAAAACAGTGATGCCAAAGTGCTCCCTAAGCAGAAATGTTTAACTCTATGAGATGAATTCACACATCACAAAGCAGTTTCACAGAAAGCTTCTTTTTGGTTTTTATCTGAGGATATTTCCTTTGTCACTATAGGCTTCAATGCTCTCCCAAATATCCCTTTGCAGATTCCATGAAAATAGTGTTAGAAAACTGCTCCATGACAAGAAAGCTATAACTCTTTGAGATGAATTTACACATCATGAAGAAGTTTCTCAGAAAGCTTCTTTCTAGTTTTTATGTGATAATATTTCCTTTGTCAATATAGGCTTCAATGTCATCCAAAATGTTAATTCTCAGACTCCCCAAAAGCAGAGCTACCAAACAGCTCCATGAAAAGAAAAGGTGTTACTCTGTGAGATGAATTCACAAATCACAAAGCAGTTTCTCAGGAAGCTTTCTTCTAGTTTTTATCTGAGGATATTTCTTTTTTCACTGTAGGTCTCAATGCGCTCCTAAATATCCCTTTGCAGATTCCACAAAAACAGTGTTAGCAAACTGCTCTATGAAGAGAAATATGTAAAATGGTCAGATGAAGTCAAACATTACAAAGAACTTTCTCAGAAAGCTTATTTCTAGTTTTCATCTGAGGACATTTCCTTTGTCACCAAAAGCTTCAATGCGATCAACTGTATCCCTCCTCATAGTCCCCCAAAACAGTTACCAAACTGTTCCATGAAAAGAATAGTGTAACACTGTGAGGTGAATTGACACATCACAAAGCAGTTTCTCAGAAAGCTTCTTTCTAATTTTTATATGAGGATATTTCCTTTGTCACTATAAGCTTCAAAGTGCTCCAACATATCCCATTGCAGAATCCAAGAGAACAGTGTTTGCAAACTGCTCAATGAAAAGTACAGTGTAACACTATAAGATGAATTCACACATCACAAAGCAGTTTCTCAGAAACCTTCTTTCTGGTTTTTATCTGTTGATATTTCCTTTTTCACTATAAGCCTCAATGCGCTCCCAAAAGTCCCTTTGCAGATTCCACGAAAATGGTATCAGCAAACTGCTCCATGAAAAGAAAGATGTAACTCTGGGAGATGAATTCACATGTTACAAAGCAGTTTCAGAGAAAGTTTCTTTTGGGTTTTTGTCTGAGGATATTTTGTATGTCAACATAGGCTTCAATGCACTCCAAAATATCTTGTTGCAGATTCCTAGAAAACAGTGTTCGCAAACTTCTCCACGAAATTAGTGGTGTAATTATGTGAGATTAATTCCCACATCACAAAGCATTTTCTCAGAAAGCTTCTTTCTAGTTTTTATCTGAAGATATTTCCTTTTTCCCATAGGTCTCAACTCGCTCCCAAATATCACTTTGTAGACAGCACACAAACATTGTTAGCAAACTGTTTCATGAAAAGAAAGGTGTTACTCTGTGAGACGAATACACACATCACCAAGAAGTTTCTGAGAAAGCTTCTTTCTAGTTTTTATCTGTTTAATATTTCTTTGTCACCGTAGGCTTCAATGTGATCCAAAATATCCCTTCTCGGATTCCCCAAACACAGGGTAACCCAACTGCTCTATGAAAAGAATCGTGTAACTCTGTGAGATAAATTCACAAATCATAAAGCAGTTTCTCAGAAAGCTTCTTTCTAGTTTTAATCTGAGGATGTTTCCTTTGTCATCATAGACTTCAATGCAATCCAAAATATCCCTTCTCAAATTCCCCAAATCAGTGCTAAAATACAGCTCCATGAAAAGAATCAAGTAACTCTGTGAGATGAATTCACAAATCACAAAGCAGTTTCTCAGAAAGCTTTTTTCTAGTTTTTATCTGAAGATATTTCCTTTTTCACCCTTGACCTCAATGCGCTCCCAAATATCCCTTTGTAGATTCCATGAACATAGGGTTAGCAAAGTATTCCATGAAAAGAAAGGTGTAAATCTGTGAGGTAAATTCACACAACACAAAGCTGTTTCTCAGAAAGCTTCTTTTTGGTTTTTGCCCAAGGATATTTCCTTTGTCAATATAGGCTTTAACGTGCTCCCAAATATCCTATTTTAGATTTCACGAAAACAGTGTTAGCAAACTACTCCAAGAAAACAATCAAGTAAATCTGTGGGATGATTTAAAACATCACAAAGCAGTTTCTCATAAAGTTTCTTTCTAGTTTTTAACTGAGGATATTTCCTTTGTCACCATTGGCTTCAATGCACTCTGAAAGATTCTTTTGCAGATTCCACGAAAACAGTGTATCAAAGTACTCAATAAAACATACGGGTAACTCTGTATGATGAATTCACACATCACAGAGCAGTTTCTCAGAAAGATTCTTTCCAGTTTTTATCTGAGGATATTTCCTTTTTCACATAGGCCTCAATGCACTCCCAAATATCCTTTTGCAGATTCCACGTAAACAGCTTTATCAAATGGCTCCATGAAAAGAAAGGTGTTTATCTTTCTCAGAAAGCTTCTTTCTAGTTTTTATCTGAGGATATTTCCTTTGACACGATAGCCTTCAAAGTGATCCAAAATATGCCTTCTCACATTCCCCAAGGACAGTTCTACCAAACTGATCCATGAAAAGAATCGTGTAACTCTGTGAGATGAATTAACACATGACAAATCAGTTTCTCAGAAAGATTCTTTCTAATTTTTATACTTTTATTTTTCCTTTTTCACCATAAGCTTCAATGCACTGTGAACTATTCCATTGCATTTTCCAAGATAATAGTGTTAGCAAACTGGTCAATGAAAACAACAGTGTAACTCTGTGAGACGAATTCACACATCATAAAGCAGTTTATCATAGAGCTTCTTTCTAGTTTTTATCTCAGGTATTTAATTTGGCACCATAGGCTTCAATGTGATCCCAAATATCCCTCTCTGATTCCCCAAAAGCAGTGCTATGAAACTGTTCCATGAAGAGAATCGTGTAATTCTGTGACAGAAATTCAAAAATCACAAAGCAGTTTCTCAGAAACCTTCTTTCTAGCTTTTACATGAGGATATTTCCTTTGTCACCATAAGCATCAATGCACTCTGAAATATCCTCCATATTTTTGGGATCCATTGCAGATCCCAAAAAGCAGTTTTAGCAAACTTCTCAAGGAAAACTACAGTGTAACTGTGTGAGATGAATTCACACATCGCAAAGTAGTTTCTCAGAAAGCTTCCTTTTGCTTTTTATCCTATTGCTTTTTATCCCAAATATCCTATTGCAGATTCTACAAAAACAGTGTTCACACCCTACTCAATGAATAGAATGGCGAAACTCTGTGAGATGAATTCACACATCACAGTGAAGTTTCTCAGAAAGATTTTTTCTACTTTTTATCTGAGGATATTTCCTTATTCACTATAGGCTTCAATGTGCTCCCAAATATCTCTTTGCAGATTCCATGAAAAGAGTGTTAGCAAACTGCTCCATGAAAAGAAAGGTGTAACTCTACCAGATGAATTCACATATCACAATGCTGTTTCTTACAAACTTTCTTTCTAGTTTTATCTGAAGATATTAGCATTTTCAACATATTCTTCAAGGTGCTCTCGAATACCCCTTGGCAGAATAATTGAAAAAACTTTTAGCAAACTTCTCAATGAAAAGAACGGTGTAACTCTATAAGGTGAATTCACACATCACAAAGCCGTTTCACAGAAAGCTTCTTTTTGGCTTTCATATGAGGATAGTTCCTTTGTCACCATAGGCCTCAATGGGCTCGTGAATATCCCTTTGCAGATTCCAGGAAAGCAGTGTTAGCAATCTCCTCCATGAAAAGAAAGCTGTAAATCTGTGAGATGAATTCACACATCACAAAGCAGTTTCTCAGAAAGCTTCTTTGTGGTTTTTCTCTGAGGATATTTACTTTGTCACCATATGCTTCAATGCACTCCCAAATATCCTATTTCAGATTCCACGAAAACAGTGTTATCAAATTGCGCAATGAAAACAAGAGTGTATCTCTGTAAGATGAATTCACCCATCTGAAGTTAGTTTCTCAGAAAGCTTCTTTCCAGTTTTTATCTGAGGATATTTCCTTTCACACCATAGGCCTCAATGCACTCGCATACATCACTTTGCAGAAACCACGAAAATGGTGTAAGCAAATTGCTCCATGAAGAGAAAGGTGGAACTCTGAGTGAATTCACACATCACAAGGAAATTTCTCAGAAAGCTTCTTTCTTGTATTCTTCAGAAGATATTTCCTTTGTCACCATAGGCTTCAAAGCAATCCAAAATATCCGTTCTCAAATATCCCAAAATCAGTGCTACCAAACTGTTCCATGAAAAGAATGGTGTATCTCTGTGAGATGAATTGACAAATCAGAAAGGAGTTTCTCAGAAAGCTTCTTTCTAGTTTTTATCTGAAGATATTTCCTTTTTCACCATATGTCTCAATATGTTCCATAATTTCCCATTGCAGATTCCATGAAAAAAGTGTTAGCAAACTTCTCAATGAAAAGAACCTTGTAATTCTGTGAGATGAATTCACAAAGCACAAGGAAGCTTCTCAGAAAGTTTATTTTTAGATTTTACGTGAGGATATCCTATGTCACCATAGTCTTCAATACGATGCAAATTATCCCACTCTGATTCTCCAAAAAGAGTGCTACCAAACTGCTCCACGAAAAGAATCCTGTAACTCTGTGAGATATATTCACAAATCACAAAGCAGTTTGTCAGGAAGCGTCTTTCTAGTTTTTGTCTGAGGATATTTCCTTTTACACCATATGCCTCAATGTACTTATGAATATTCCTTTGCAGATTCCATGAAAATAGTGTTAGCAAACTGTTCCCTGGAAAGCAAGATGTGAATCTGTGAGATGAACTCAACATCGTAAAGCGGTTTCTCAGAAAGCTTCTTGTTGGTTGTTCTCTGAGGATATTTCCTTTGCCACCATAGGCTTCAATGCACTCTCAGATATCCCTTCTTAGACACCACAAATACAGTGATGCCAAAGTTTTCCACCAACAGAAACGTTTAGCTCTATGAGATGAATGCACACATCACAAAGAAGTTTCTCTGAAAGCTTCTTTCTAGTTTTTATCTGAGGATATTTCCTTTTTCACCATATTCCTCAATGCGCTCCAGAATACCCCATTGCAGATTAAACGAAAAAAAGTGTTAGCAAACTTCTCAATGAAAAGAACAGTGTTACTCAGTGAGGTGAATTCACCCATCACAAAGCAATTTCATGGAAAGCTTCTTTTTGGATTTTATCTGAGCATAATTCCTTTGTAACCGTAGACTTCAATGCACTCCCAAATATCCTATTGCAGATTCCACTAAAAGAGTGTTATCCAACAGCCCATGAAAACAAAGGTGTAACTCTGTGAGATGATTTATCACATCAAAAAGAACTTCCTCAGAAAGTTTCTTTTTAAGTTTTATCTGAGAATATTTCCTTTTTCACCTTAGGCTTCAATGCAGTACAAAATATCCCTTCTCAGATTCCCCAAAAGCAGTGCTAACAAACTGCTTTTGAAAAGAATGGTGTAACTTTGTGAAATGAATTCACACATCACAAAGTTTTTTCTCAGAAAGCTTCTTTCTAGTTTTTAATCTGAGGATATTTCCTAGGCCTCAATGTGCTCCCAAATATCCCTTTGCAGATTCCACAAAAACAGTATTAGCAAACTCCTCCATGAAAACAAAGGTGTAACTCTGTGAGTTGAACTCACACATCACTAAAACCTTTCTCAGAAAGCTTCTATCTAGGTTTTTTCTGAGCATATTTCCTTTGTCACCACAGGCTTCAAGGTGATCAAAACTATCCATTCTCAGATACCCCATAAAAAGTGCTACCAAACTGTTCCATGAAAAGTATCATGTTAACTCTGTGAGATCAATTAACACATCATAAAGCAGTTTCCCAATATGCTTCTTTCTAGTTTTTATATGAGGATATTTCCTTTGTCACCATAAGCTTCAATGTGCTCAGAAATATCCCATTGCAGAATCCAAGAAAAGAGTGTTAGCAAAGTAGTAAAAGAAAATAACACTGTAACTCCATGAGATGAATTCATACATCACAAAGCAGTTTCTCAGAAAGCTTCTTTCTAGTTTTTATCTGAGGATATTTCCTTTTTCACCATAGGCCTCAAGTCACTCCCATATATCCCTTTGCAGATTCCATGAAAACAGTGTTAGCAAACTACTGTATGAAAAGAATTGTGGAACTCTGTTAGATGAATTCACACACACAAAGTAGTTTCTCAAAATGGTTCTTTCTACTTTTTAATCTGTGGATGCTTCCTTTTTCAAGGTAGGCCTCAACACGCTCCCAAATATCCATTGCAGTTTTCATGAAAACTATGTTAGCAAACTCCTCCATGAAAAGAAAGCTGTAACTCTATGAGATCAATTCATGCATCACAAAGAATTTTCTCAGTAAGCTTCCTTCTGTTTTTATCTGAGGATATTTCCTTTGTCTCCATAGGCTTCAATGTGATCCAAAATATCCCTTCTCAGATTTCCCAAAAATAGTGATACCAAACTGCTCCATGAAAAGAATCCTGTAACTCTGTGAGATGAATTCATACATCACAAAGCGTTTCCTCAGAAACCTTCTTTCTAGTTTTTACATGAGAGTATTTCTTTTATCACCCTAAGTTTCAATTAGCTCTGAAATATCTCTTTGTATATTCCAAGAAAACACTATTAGTAAACTTTTTAATGAAAAGAACAGTGTATCTCTGTGAGATCAATTGACACATCACAAAACAATCTCACCAAAAGCTTCTTTTTGGTTTCTATCTGAGGATATTTACTTTTTCACCATAGGCTTCAGTGCACTCTCAAATATCCCTTTGCAGATACCACAAAGACAGTACTAGCAAACTGCTCCAAGAAAAGAAAGCTGAACCTCTGTGAGTTGAATTCACACATCTCAAATAAATGTCTCAGATAGCTTCTTTCTGGTTTTTATCTCAGACTACTTCCTTTGTGACCATAAGCTTCAATGCGCTATGAAATATCCCATTGCAGATTCTAAGAAAAGAGTTTCAGCAAACTGCTCAATGAGAAGAACAGTGTCACTCTTGGAGATGAATTCACACATCACAAAGTAGTGTCTTAGAAAGCTTCCTTCTAGCTTTTATCTGAGGATAGTTCCTTTGTCACCATAGGCTTCAAAGTGCTAACCAATTTTCTATTGCATATTCCACAAAAACAGTGTTGTCAAACTGCTCGTTGAAAAGAACAGTGTAACTCTGTGTCATGAATTCATACATTACAAAGCAGTTTCTCAAAAGGCATCTTTTTCGTTTTTATCTAAGGATATTTCTTTGTCACCATAGGTTTCAATGTGCTTCTAAATATCCTATTCCAGATTCCAAGAAAACAGTGTCAGTAAACTGCTCAATGAAAAGAACACTGTAACTCCGTGATATCAATTCACACATCCCAAAGCAATCTCTCAGAAAGCTTCTTTTTGGTTTATTATCCGAGGATATTTCTTTTGTCACCAAAGGATTCAATGTGCTCCCAAATATCTTGTTGCAGATACCATGAAAACAGTGTTATCAAATTGCTCAGTGTAAATAATGGTGTAAGTCTATTAGGTGAATTCACACATCTCAAAGAACTTTCTCAGAAAGCCTCCTTCTAGTTTTTATCTGAGGATATTTACTTTGTCTCTATAGGCTTCAATGCTATCCCAATTATCCCTTCTCAGATTCCCCCAAAACAGTGCAACCAAACTTTTAAATGAAAAGAATCGTGTAACTCTTGAGATAAGTTAACTCATCAAAAATAGTTTCTCAGAAACCTTCTTCCTTTTTATATGAGGGTATTTCCTTTGTCACCATAAGCTTCTGTGTGCTCCAAAATATCCCATTGCAGATTCCAAGAAAACAGTGTTACCAAACTGCTAAATGAGGAGAACAGTGTAAGTCTGTGAGATGAATTAAAACATCACAAAGAAGTTTCACAGAAAGCTTCCTTTTGCTTTTTACCTGAGGATGTTTCCTTTTTCACCATAGGCTTCAATGCCCTCCCAAATATCCTATTGCAGATTCCACGAAAATGGTGTTATCAAACAGCTCAGTGAAAAGAATGATGTAACTCTGTGTGGTGAATTCACACATCACAAAACAGTTTCTCAGAAAGCTTCTTTCTAGTTTTTATCTGAGGATATTTCCTTTTACACTACAGGCCTCAATGTGCTCCCAGATATCCCTTTGCAGATTCCATGAAAACAGTATTAGCAAACTTCTCAATGAAAAGAACAGTGTAATTCTGTGAGATAAATTCACACATTACAAAGTTGTTTCTCAGAAAGCTTCTTTTCGGTTTTTATCTGAGGATATATCCTTAGTCACCATAGGCTTCAATGTGCTCCCAAGTATCCTATTATAGATTCCATGAAACCAGTGTTATCAGACTGCCTAATGAAAAATACGGTGTAACTCTGTGAGATGAATTCACACATCAAAAAGTAATTTCTCAGACAATTTCTTTCTAGATTTATCCGAGGTTATTTCATTTTTCTCTGTAGTCCTCAATGCGCTCCCAAATATCCCTTTGCAGGTTCCATGAAAACAGTGTTAGCAAACTGCTACATGAAGAGAAACGTGTACCTCTGTGATATGAATTCACACATCACAAAGAAGTTTCTTAGAAAGCTTCTTTCTAATTTTTATCTGAAGATATTTTCTTTGTCACTTTAGGCTTCAAGGTAATTCAAAATATCCCTTCTCAGATTCCCCAAAAACAGTGCTACCAAATTGCTCCATGAAAACAGTGGTGTAAGTCTGCGACATGAACTCACGCATCACAAAGTGGTTGCTTGGAAAGCTTCTTTCTAATTTTTATCTGAGGACATTTCTTTTGTCAAAATAAGCTTCAATGCACTCTGAAATATCCCATTGCAGATTCCAAGAATACAGTGGTAGCAAACTGCTCAATCACAATAACAGTGTAACTCTTTGAGATGAATTCAAACATCACTAAGCAGTTTCTCAGAAAGCTATTTTCTAGTTATTATTTGAAGATATTTCATTTTTCACCATAGGCTTCAATGCGCTCCAAAATATCCTATTGCAGATTCCACGAAAAGAGTGTTAGCATTCTGTTCAAAGAAATGAATGTTGTAACTCTGTGAAATAAATTTACACATCACAAAGCAGATTCTCAGAAAGCTTCTTTTCGGTTTTTCTCTGAGGATATTTCCTTTGTCACCATAGACTTCAATGCACTCCCAGGTATCCTATTACAGATTACATGAAACCAGTGTTATCAGACTGCCCAATGAAAAGTACGGTGTAAGTCTGTGAGATGAATTCACACATCACAAAGCAGTTTCTCAGATAATTTCTTTCTAGTTTTCATCGGAGGATATTTCCTTTTTTACTATAGTCCTCAATGTGTTCCCAAATATCCCTTTGCAGATTCCATGAAAACTGTGTTAGCAAACTGCTACATGAAAAGAATGGTGTACCTCGGTGAGGTGAATTCACACATCACAAACAGGTTTCTTAGAAAGCCTCTTTCAACTTTTTTCTGAAGATATTTGCTTTGTCAACATAGGCTTCAAGGTGATTCAAAATATCCCTGCTCAGATTTCCCAAAAACAGTGGTATCAAACTTCTACATAAAAACTGTGGTGTAACTCTGTGAGATGAACTCACACATCACAATGATGTTTCCCAGAAACTCTTTCTAGTTTTTGTCTGAAGATATTCCCTCTGTCAAAATAAGCTTCAATGCACTCCAAAATATCCCATTGCAGATTCCAAGAAAACAGTGGTAGTAAACTGCTCAATGAAAAGGACCGCAGTTGCTCAGAAAGATTCTTTCTAGTGTTTATCTGAGCACATTTCCTTTTCACCATAGGCCTCAATGAGTACCCAAATATCCCTTTGCAGATTTCACGAAAATAGTGTTATCAAAGTGCTCCATGGAAATAAACTTGTAACTCTGTGAAATGAATTCACACATCAGAAGGCAGTTTCTCAGAAACCTTCCTTCTAGTTTTTCTCTGAAGATATTTCCTTTGTCACCGTAATCTTCAATGCACTGTGAAATATCTCTTTACGGATTCCAGGAAAACAGTGTTAGCAGACTGCTCAATGAAAATAACATTGTAAATCTGTGAGATGTATTCACACATCACGAAGAAGTTTCTCAGAAAGCGTCTTTTTGCTTTTTATCTGTTGATATTTCCTCTATCACATTGGCTTCAATACACTCACAAACATCCTCTTGCATTTTCCACAAAAACAGTGTTAGCAAACTGCTTTATGGAAATAACAGTGTAACTCTGTGAGATATATTCACACATCACAAAGCAGTTTCTCAGAAAGCTTCTTTCTAGTTATTATCTGAAGATATTTCCTTTGTCACCACATGCTTCAATGAAATTCAAAATATCCTTTCTCAAATTCCCCAAAAACACTGCTGGAACCTGCTCCATGGAAAGTAAGTTGTATCTTCGTGTGGTGAATTCACACATCAGAATCAAGTTTATCAGAAAGATTATTTCTAGTAATTATCTGAAGATATTTCCTTAGTCACCATAGACTTCAATGCGACTAAAAATATCCCTGCTCAGGTTCCACAAAAACAGTGCTACCAAACTGTTCCATGAAAAGAATCATGAACTCTGTGAGATGAATTAGCACATCACAAAGTGGTTTCTCAGAATGCTTCCTTCTAGTTTTTTTTATGAGGATATTTCCTTTGTCACCACAAGCTACAATGCTCTCTGAAATATCCCATTGCAGATTCCAAGAAAACAGTGTTAGTAAACTACTCAATGAAAAGGAGAGTGTAACTCAGTGAGATGAATTCACACATCACAAAGGAGTTTCTCAGAAAGCTTCTTTCTAATTTTTATATATGGATATTTCTTTTTAAACCATATGCTTCAATATGCTCCCAAATCACTTCTCAGACACCACAAAAACAGTAATGCCAAAGTGCTCCCTCAACAGAAACGTTTAGTTGTATGAGATGAATGAACGAATAACAAAGGATTTTCTCTGAAAGCATCTCTCCAGTTTTTACCTGGAGAATTTTCTTCTTTCACCTTAGGACTCTATGTGCTCCCAAATATCCCATTACCGATTCCACAAAAACAGTGTTACCAAATTGCTCAATGAAAAGAAAGATTTAACCCTGAGTGATGAATTCATCCATCACAAAACAGTCTGTCAGAAAGCTTCTTTCTAGTTTTTATCTGAGGATATATCCTTTTTCACCATAGGCTTCTCTGTGCTTCGAATATCCCTTTGTAGATTCCACAAAAACAGGGTTAACAAACTGCTCAATGAAAAATATTGTTTACCTCTGGGAGATGAATTCACTCATCACAAAGAATTTCTCAGAAGCCTCCTTTCTACCTTTCATCTGTGCAGCATATTTACTTTTCCACCATCAACCTCAATGCATTCCCAAATATCCCTTCTCAGACACCACAAAAGCAGTGATGCCAAACTGGTCAATCAAAAAAATGGTTTATCTCTATGAGATGAATGCACACATCAGAAAATAGTTTATCAAAAACATTTCTTCCAGTTTTTATTTGTAGATATTTCCTTTTTCACCATCAGCCACTATGAGATCCTGAATATCCCTTTGCAAATACCCCAAAAACAGTGCTCTCAAACTGCTCAATTAAAAGAAAGGTGTATCTCTGAGAGATGAATTCACTCATCACAAAGCAGTTTCTCATAATGCTTTTTTCTAGTTTTTATATGAGGATGTTTCTTTTTTCACCATAGCCATCAAGGCGTTCCCAAATATCCCTTTGCAAATCCAGGAAAGCAGTTTTAGCAAACTGAACCATGGAAAGGATCATGTAAATCTGTGAGATGAAGTAACACATCACAAAGTGGTTTCTCAGAGAGCTTCTTTCTATTTTATAAATGAAGATATTTCCTTTATCACCATAAGCCTCAATGTGCTCCTAAATATCCCATTGCAAATTCCAAGAAAACAGTGTTAGCAAACTGCTCAATGAAAAGAACAGTGTAGCTCTGTGAGATGAATTTACACGTCAGAAATTAGTTTCTGAGAAAGCTTCTTTCTAGTTTTTATGTGAGGATATTTCCTTTTTTACCATAGGTCTCAAAGCTCTCACAGATATCCCTTTGCTGATTCCAAAAAAACAGTGTTGGGAAACTACTACATGAAAAGAAAGGTGCAACTCTGTGAAGTGAATTCACACATCACGAAGAACATTCTCAGAAAACCTCTTTCTATTTTTATTTGAGGATAATTTCTTTTTCACCATTTGCCTCAATGTGCTCGTGAATATCCCTTTGGAGAATTCCAGGAAAATAGTGTTAGCACACTGTTCCATAAAAAGAAAAGTGTAAATCTGTGAGTTGAATTCACACACCACAAAGCAGTTTCACAGAAAGCTTCTTTTTGGTTTTTGTCGAAGGATATTTCGTTTATCACCATAGGCTTCAGTGCTCTACCAAATATCCTATTGCAGTTTCCATGAAAACAGTGTTATCAAACTGCTCAATGAAAACAAAAGTGTAACTCTCTGAGATAAATTCACACATCATGAAGTAGTTTTTCAGAAATCTTCCCTCTAGTTTTTAATTGAGGATATTTCCTTTGTCACCATAGGCTTCAATGCGACCTGAAGTATCCCTTCTCAGATTTCCCAAAAAGAGTGCTACCAAACTGTTACATGAAAAGAATGGTGTAACTCTGTGAGATGAATTCACATATCACTAAGGTGTCTCTCAGAAAACTTCTTTCTAGTTTTTATCTTAGTACATTTCCTTTTTCACCGTATTAATCAATGTGCTCCTAATTATCCCATACCAGATTAATCAAAAAAAGTGTTAGTAAACTTCTCAATGAAAAGAACGGTGTAATTCTGTGAGATGAGTTCACACATCACAAAGCAGTTTCACAGAAATCTTCTTTTTGGACTTTTACCTGTGGATATTTCCTTTGTCACCACAGGCTTCAATGCACTCCCAAATATCCTATTGCAAATTGCACGAAAACTGTGTTATCAAGCTACTCAATGAAAATAATAGTGAAACTCTGTAAGATGAAGTCACACATCACAAAGCTGTTTTTCAAAAGGCTTCTTTTACTTTTTATCTGTGGAAAGTTCATTTTTCACTATATGCATCAAAGGGCTCCAGAATATCCCATTGCAGATTCCATGAGAAAAGTGTTAGCACACTGCTCCAGGAAAAGAAAGGTGCTACTCCATGAGATGAATTCACACATCACAAAGAACTTTCCCAGAATGCTTCTTTCTAGTTTTTATCTGAGGATATTTAATTTGTCAACATAGGCTTCAATGCGATCCAAAATATCCCTTCTCAGATTTCCCAAAAACACTGCTAAGAAACTATTCCATGAGGAGAATCGTGAAACTCTGTGAGATGAATTAACACATCAGAAAGTGGTTTCTTGGAAAGCTTTTTTCAAGTTTTTATATGAGGATATTTCCTTTGTCACCATATGTCTCAAAGAACTCTGAAGTATCCCATTGCAAATTCCAAGAAAACAGTGTTAGCAAACTGCTCAATAAAAAGAACAGTGTAACTCTGTGAGATGAATTCACACACCACAAAGCAGTTTCTCAGGAAGTCTCTTTCTAGTTAATATCGGATTATATTTCCTTTGTCACCATTGGCTTCAAAGTGATCCAAAATATCCCTTCTCAGATTCCCCCAAAACAGTGCTACTAAACTGCTCCATGAAAAGAATCGTGTAACTCTGTAACATGAATTCATAAAACACAAAGCAGTTTCTCAGAAACCATCCTCTTGGTTTTCATCTGAGAATATGTCCTTTGTCACTATAGGCTTCAATGCCCTCCCAAATATCCTATCGCAGATTCCTTGAAAACAGTGTTATCAAACTGCTCATTGAAAGGAATGGTGTAATTCTGTGAGATGAATTCACACATCACAAAGCAGTTTCTCAGAGCTTCTTTCTAGTTTTTATCTGAGGACATTTCCTTTGTCACTATAGGCCTCAATTGGCTTCCAAATGTCCCCTTGCATACTCCACGAAAACAGTTTTGGCACACTGCTCCATGAAAAGTATGGTGTAACTCTGTGAGATGAACTAAGAGAGGAATTCAGAAATGTACCTTCTAGTTTTTATCTGAGGACGCTTCCTTTTTCACTATAGGCCTCAATGCATTCCCAAGTATCCCTTTGCAGATTCCAGGAAAACAATGTTAGCAAACTGCTCCATGAAAAGAAAGGTGTAACACTGTGAGGTGAATTCACAAATCACAAAGCAGTTTGTCAGAATGTTTCTTTCTAGTTTTTGTCTGTCGATATTTCCTTTGTCACCATAGGCCTCAATGAGATCCAAATATACCTTCTCATATTGGCCAAAAACTGTGCTAACAAACTCCATCATGAAAAGAATCATGTAACTCTGTGAGATGAATTCATAAACCATGAAGCAACTTTTCAGAAAGTTTCCTTCTAGTTTTTGTCTGAGGATATTTCCTTTGTCACCATAAGCTTTAATGCGCTCTGAAATATCCCATAGCAGATTCCAAGAAAACAGTGATAGCAAACTGCTCAATGAAAAGAACAGTGCAACACAGAGAGATGAATTCACGTATCACAAAGCAGTTTCTCAGAAAGCTTCTTTTTGTTTTGTATCTGAGGATATTTCTTTTGTCACCATTGGCTTCAACGCACTCCCAAATATGCTATTGTAGTTTCCACAAAAAAAGTGTCATCAAACTGCTCATCAAAAATAATGATGTAACTCTGGGAGGTGAAATTACACATCACAAATCTGTTTCTCAGAAAGGTTCTTTCTAGATTTTATCTGAGGATAGTTCCTTCTTCATCATATGCCTCAATGCATTCCCAAATATCCTTTTGCAGATTCCAGGAAAACAGTGTTAGGAAACTACTAAATGAAAAGAAAGGGTTAAATCGGTCACATGAATTCACATAGCACAAGGAATTTTCTCAGAAAGCATCTTTCTACCTTTTTATCAGAGAATATTTCCTTTGTCACCATAGGCGTCAACGTGATCCAAAATAACCCTTCTCAAATTCCCCAAAAACACTGATCCCAAACTGCTCCATGAAATGAACAGTGTATCTCTGTGAGATGAATTCACACATCACAAAGCAGTTCCTCATAAAGTTTCTTTCTAGTTTTTAACTGAGAATAATATTTTTTTCACTGTAGGCCTCAATGTGGTCCCAAATATCCCTTTGCAGATTCCACGAAAACAGTGTTAGCAAGCTGTTCCATGAAAACAAAGGTGTAACACTGTGAGATGAATTCAGACATCACCAAAGCCTTTCTCAGAAAGCTTCTTTCTATTTCTTATCTGAGGATAATTTATTGTTATCCTAGGTTTCAATGATATCCAAAATATCCCTACTCAGATTCCCCAAAAACAGTGCTAAAAAATTGATCAATGAAAAGAATTGTGTAACTCTGTGAAATAAATTAACACATCACAAAGCAGTTTCTCAGAAAGCTTCTTTCTAGTTTTTATATGAATGTATTTCCTTTGTCACCAAAAGCTTCAATGCACCCCGAAATATCCCATTGCAGATTCCTAGAAAACAGTTTTAGCAAACTGCTCCTTGAAAACAACAGTGTAACAGTTTGAGGTGAATACACACATCACAAGGAAGTTTCTCTGAAAGCTTCTTTCTAGTTTTAATCTGAGGATGTTTCCTTTGTCACCATAGGTTTCAATGTGATCTAAAACATCCCTTCTCACATTACCCTAAAACAGGACTGCCAAACTGCTCCATGAAGAGAAAGGTGTAACTCTGTGAGATGATTTCAGAAATCACAAAGCAGTTCCACAGAAAGCTTCTTTCTAGTTTTTGTCTCAGGATATTTGCTTTGTCACCATAAACTTCAATGCAATCGGTTTGCAGACTCCAAGCAAACAGTGTTAACAAACTGATCAATGAACAGAACAGTGTAACGCTGTGAGATGAATTCACACATCACAAAGTGGTTTCTCGGAAAGCTTCTTTTGGTTTTGCAATGAGGATATTTACTTTGTCACCATATTCTTCTTTGCACTCCCAAATATCCTATTGCAGACTCCAGGAAAACAGTGTTATCAAAAGGCTCAAACGAAAACATGGCTTAACTCTGTGAGATGAATTCACTAATCACAAAGCAGTTTCTCAGAGAGCTTCTTTCTAGTTTTTATCTCAGGATATTTTCTTTGTCAACATAGGCTTCAATGTGATCCAAAACATCCCTTCTCAGATTTCGCATAAACAGTGCTACCAAACTGCTCCATGAAGAGAATCGTGTAACACTGTGGGGTGAATTCATAAACCACAAAGCAGTTTCTCAGAAAGCTTCTTTCTAGTTTTTATCTGAGCATATTTACTTTTTCACTATAGGCCTCAATGTGCTCCCAAATATCCCTTTGCAGACTCCACAAAAACAGAGTTAGCAAACTGTTCAATGAAAAGAAAGCTGTAAATCTGTGAGATGAATTCACACATCACAAAGAACTTTATCAGAAAGTTTTTTTCTAGTTTTTATCTGAGGATAATTCCTTTTTCACCATAAGACTCAATGCACTCATAAATATCCCTTTGTACATTCCATGAAAACAGTGTTAGCAAACTGCTCCTAGAAAAGAAAGTTGTGACTCTGTGAGATGAATTCACACATCACCAAGAAGATTTTCAGAAAGCTTCTTTCTGGTTTTTAACTGAGGATATTTCCTTTGTCACCATAGACTTTAAGGCAATCCAAATTATCCCTTCTCAGATTCCCCAAAAACAGTGCGACCAAACTGCTGCATGAAAAGTATTGTGTAACTCTGTGAGATGGATTCACACATCACAATGTAGTTTCTCAAAAGGCTTCTTTCTAGCTTCTTTCTGAGGATATTTCTTTGTCACCATAAGCTTCAGTGTGCTCCAAAACACTCCATTGCAGATTCAACGAAAACAGAGTTAGTGTTATAAAACTGTTCAATGAAAAGAACAGTGTAGCTCTGTGAGATGAATTCACACATCACAAAGCAGTTTCTCAGAAAGCTTCTTTCTAGTTTTTATATGAGGGTATTTCCTGTGTCATAATAGGCTTCAATGCATTCCTAAATATCGTGTTGCGGATTCCACAAAAAAAAGTTATCAAACTGCTCAATGAACAGAACGATGTATCTCTGTGAGATGAATTCACACAACACAAAGCAGTTTCTCAGAAAGTTCTTTCAAGTTTTTATCTGAGAATACTTCATTTTGTACCATAGGCAGCAATGCGCTCCCTAATATCCCTTTGCAGATTCCACAAAACCAATGTTAGCAAGCTACTCAATGAAACGAAAGCTGTGATGCTATGAGATGAATTCACAAATCACAAAGAAGTGTGTCAGAAAGCTTCTTTCTAGTTTTTTTCTGTGGATATTTCCTTTACCACCATAAGCTTCAATGTACTCTGAAAAATCATATTGCAGATTCCACGAAAACAGTGTTAACAAACTGCTCAATGAAGAGAAGTGTGTAACTCTGTGAGATAAATGCACACATCACAAGGCAGTTTCTCAGAGAGCTTCTTTCTAGTTTATATATAAGGATATTTCCTTTGTCACCATAAGCTTCATTGCGATCTGAAATATACCGTTGCAGATTCTAAGAAAACAGTGTTAGCAAACTGCTCAATGAAAAGCACAGAGTAGATCTGTGAGATGAATTCACACATTACAAAGCTGTTTCTCAGAAAGCTTCTTTCTAGTTTTATCTGAGGATATTTCGTTTTTCACCATAGGCCTCAATGTGCTCCCAAATATCCCTTTGCAGATACCACAAAAAGAATTCCCACAAGCTGCTCAATGAAAAGAATGGTGCAACTCTGTGAGATGAGCTCACACATCACAAAGAACTTTCTCAAAAAGCTTCTATCTAGTTTTTATCTGAGGATATTTCCTTTTTCACCATAGGCTTCTATACGATCCCAAATATCCCTTCTCAGATTCTCCAAAAACAGTGCTGCCAAAGTGATCCATGAAAAGAATCGTGTATCTCTGTGAGATGAATTCACACATCACAAAGCAGTTTCTTAGAAAGCTTCTTTCTAGTTTTTACCTGAGGATATTTCTTTATTCAGTATAGGCTTCAATGTCCTCCAAATATCCCTTTGGAGATTCCACGAAAACAGTGTTGACAAATGACTCCATGGAAAGGTAGGTGTAATTCTGTGAGATGAATTCACACATCACAAAGCAGTTTCTCTGAAAGCTTCTGTCTAATTTTTACCTGACATGTTTTCTTTGTCAACATAGACTTCAATGCCATCCAAAATATCCCTTCTCAGGTTCCCCAAAATCAGTACTAAAAATCAGCTTGATGAAAAGAAAGGTTTAACTCTGTGACATGAATTCACACATCACAGAGAACTTTCTTAGAAACCTTCTTTCTAGTTTTTATGTGAGGATATATTCTTTGTCAACATAGGCTTAATTGCAATCCAAAATATCCCTTCTCAGATTCCCCAAAAAAATGTGCTACCAAACTGATCCATGAAAAGAATCACATAACTCTGTGAGATGAATGAACATATTAAAAAGCAATTTCTAAGAAAGCTTCTTTCTACTTTTCCTGTGAGCATATTTCCTATGACACCATGAGCTTCAATGTGCTATGAAAAATCCCATTGCAGATTCATAGAAAAGAGTGTTACAAACTGCTCAATTAAAAGAACAGTGAAACCTTCTGAGATGAATTGACACATCACAAAACAGTTTCTCAGAAAGCTTCTTTGTAGTATTTTTCTGTGGATATTTCCTTTGTCACCATAGGCTTCAATGCACTCCCAAATATCCAGTTGGCTATTCCATGAAAACAGTGTTAGTAAAGTGTTCCATGAAAAGATAGCTGTAACATTTTGAGATGAATTCACACATCACAAAGCAGTTTCTCAGAAACCTTCTCACTAGTTTTTATCAGAGCATATTTTTTTGTCATGATAGGCTTCAATGCCATCCAAAATATCCCTTCTCAGATACCTCAAAACAGTGCTACCAAACTGATCCATGAAAAGAATCGTGTAACTCTTTGAGATGAATTCACACATCACAAAGTGGTTTCTCAGAAAGCTGCTCCTACTTTTTATCTGAGGGCATTTCCTTTGTCACCATAAGCTTCATTGCGCTCTAAATTATCCCATTGCAGTTTCCAAGAAAACAGTGTTAGCAAACTGCTCCTTGAAAAGAACAGTGTAACACCGTGAGATGAATTGACACATCAAAAAGCAATTTCTCAGAAAGCTTCTTTCTACTTCTTATCAGAGGATAATTCCTTTTTCGTCATAGGCCTCAATGCACTCCCAAATATCCTTTGCAGATTCTACCACAACAGTGTTAGCAAACTGTTCAATGAAAAGAATTGCGTAACTCTGTGAGGAGAATTCAAAATCACAAAGTGGTTTCTCAGAAAGTTTCTTTATATTTTTTACCTGAGGATATTTCCTTTGTCACCATAGGATTCAATGTGCTCTCAATTATCCTATTGCACATTCCACGAAAACAGTGGTAGCAAGCAGCTGTAGGAAAAGAATGAAGTAACTCTGTGAGATGAATTCACCCATCACAAAGCAGTTTCTCAGAAATCTTCTTTCAAATTTTTATCTTTGGATATTTCCTTTGTCACCATAAACTTCAATGCGATCCAAAATATTCCTTCTCAGATTCCCCAAAAACAGTGATACCAAACTTGTCCATGAAAAGGATTGTGTAACTCTGTATGATGAATTCACAAAGCACAAAACAGTTTCTCAGAAAGCTTCTTTCTAGCTTTTGTCTGAGGATATTTCCTTTTCCACCATAGGACTCAAATTGCTTGTGAATATACTTTGGCAGATTCGACGAAAATGGTGTGAGCAAACTGCTCCATGAAAAGAAAGGTGAAAATCTGTGAGAAGAATTCACATATCACAAAGCAGTTTCTCAGAAAGCTACTTTACAGTTTCTGTCTGAGGATATTTCCTTTGTCACCGTAGGCTTCAATGAGCTCCCAAGTATACTATTGCAGATTCCTCAAAAACAGTGTTAGCAAACGGCTGCAAGAAAAGAATCATGTAAATCTGTGACATGAATTCATACATCACAAAGCAGTTTCTCAGAAAGCTTCCTCCTAGTATTTATCTGAGGATTTTCCTTTGTCATCATAGACCTCAATGTGGTCCCAAATATCCCTTTGTAGATTTCACTAAAAGAGTGTGATCAAACAGCTCAATGAAAAGAACAGTGTAACTCTGTGAGATGAATTCACAAATAAAAAGCAGTTTCTCAGATAGCTTCTATCTAATTTTTGTCTGAGGATATTTCCTTTGTCACCATAAACTTCAATGTTCTCCAAAATAACCCTTTGTAGATTCCAAAACAACATTATTAGCAGACTTATCAATGAAAAAAAAAATAGTGTAACTTTGTGAGATGAGCTCACACATCTCCAAGCTGTTTCTCAGAAAGTTTCTTTTTGTTTTTTGTCTGAGGATGTTGCCTTTGTAACCTTAGGCTTCCATGCGCTCCCCATATTGCATATTCCACGAAAACAGTGTTATCAAACAGCTCAATGAAAAGAATGGTGTAACTCAGTGAGATGAATTCACACATCACAAAGCAGTTTCTCAGAAAGGTTCTTTCTACTTTTTCTCTGAGGTTATTTCCTTTTGCACTACAGGAATTAGTGCACTCCAAAATATCCCTTTGCAGATGGCACAAAAACAGTGTTCGCAAACTGCTCAAGGAAAAGAATGATGTGACACTGTGAGTTGAATTCACACATCGCAAAGCAGTTTAACAGAAATCTTCTTTTTGGTTATTATCAGGGGACATTTCCTTTTTCACCATAATCCTCCATGCACTCCAAAATATCCCTTTGCAGATTCCTTGAAAACGCCTAGCAAACTGCTCCATAAGAATATAGGTGTAACTCTGAGAGAAGAATTCACACATCAAAAAGTACTTGCTCAGAAAGATCCTTTGTAGTTATTATCGGAAGATATTTCACTTGTCACCATAGGCTTCAATGCAATCCAAAATATCCCTTCTCAAATTCCCCAAAAACTGTGCTACCAAATTAATCCATGAAAAGACTCATGTAATTCTGTGAGTTGAAAACACACATCACAAAACAGTTTTTCAGAAAGCTTCTTTCTAGTTTTTATATGAGGATAATTTGTTTTCACCATAGGCTTCAATGCGATCCAAATATCCCTCTTCAGATTCCCCAACAAAAGTGCTACCAAACTACTCCATGAAAAGAATTGTGTAACTCTATGAGATCAATTCACAAATCCCATAGCAGATTGTC